>NW_028261382.1:103488847-103553847 GCF_051295495.1 Thamnophis sirtalis | reverse complement strand
AATAGAAGGATAAGGTAAAAGGTAAAGGTTCCTCTTGCACATACATGCTAGCTGTTCCCAACTCTAGGGGGCGGTGCTCATCTATGTTTCAAAGCCAAGGAGTCAGTGCTGTCTGAAGACATCTCCATGGTCATGTGGCGGGCGTGACTAAACACCAAAGGAGCAAAGAATGCTGTTACCTTCCCACCAAAGGTGGTTCCTATTTTTCTACTTGCATTTTAATGTGCTTTTGAACAGCTAGGTTGGCAGAAGCTGGGACAAAGTAACAAGAACTCACTCTGGGCGCTGGGCGCTAGGGATTCGAACCACTGAACTGCCGACCTTTCGAATGACAAGCTCAGCGTCTTAGCCACTGAGCCACCATGTCCCTCTGAAAAGTGGGCTTTGAGGGGATTCTACATAGATGGGGGGGGTGTCAAACTATTTTCCAAAGCACCAAAAGGCAAGGCAAGAAATAATGGATGGACACTAGCCAAAGATAGAAGAAACCTAGAAGTAAGGAGAAAATTCCTGAGAGTGGGAACAATTAACCAGTGGAATGGCTTTGCCTTGAGAAGTTAGTGGCGCTCCATCACGGGAAGAGATTGGACAGCCACTTGTCTGGAATGGTTTAGGATCTCCTGCTTCAGCAGGGGGTTGGACTAGAAGACCTCCAAAGTCCCTTCCAGCTCTATTCGGATTGATTGAAGAACATAGAACTTAGAACTTGGAGTGTCATCTTCTCCTCCTCCTCCCCTCCCCTCCTCCTCCTCCTCCTCCTCCTTCTCTCTCCTCCTCTCCTCCTCCCCTCGTCCTCCTCCTCCTCGTCCTCGTCCTCCTTTTAGTCTTCTAGTCCCCACTCCTCCTCCTTCCTCTCCTCCTCCTCTCTTCTTCTTCTTCTTCTTCTTCTTCTTCTTCTCTTCTTCTTCTTCTTCTTATTCTTCTTCTTCTTCTTCTCCTCCTCCTCCTCCTCCTCTTCCTCCACCTCCCTCTTCTTCTTCTCCTCCTCCTCCTCCTCCTCCTCCTCCTCCCCCCCCCCAAGAATCCATTGGCGTATATCTGAGAGCCACAATACCAACATAATATGCCCTTTTAAAAAAATGACAGATTAATGCAACTTGCTCCATTGGAAGACAAGAGAAACCGGTTATAGATCCACAAATGGCATCTCTCTCTGTCTTCCCCCTCCCTCTCCCTCTCTCTCTCCCTCTCCTTCTCCCTCTCTCTCTGTCTCTGTCTCTGTCTCTCTCTCTCTTTTGGTGCTAAGCCCAAAGGAAAGACTTCGTTGGAACCAATGTTGCCGAACAAGACAAAAAACAGCTTCTGCAGGCAAGACAAATCTTTCCTCCGAGTATTATTCAGAATTTCAATGGAAGCCCTTTGTTCCGGCGGGAAGAACGGCCTAGATGACAATGTTGGGGGGACAAAGACATCCCCTGGAGCTTCATTGTTGGCCCGTTTTGTACTTCCTTGGAAAGAAAGGAAGGCCACAGACAGTGTCCATTGTCCGAGGACATGATCCCGAGATTACACACACGGAGAAGGCCCCAAACACACCCACGCCGGGAGGCACAGTCTTCTCTCTTTGCAAAAGTGTGGGAGACTTCCTGAACCCAACCTCCTGCTGTGCTTTTGGAGCGGGGCTGAATGGAGAAGGAAGTCAGATACAATGGGAGACCAGCCGATCCGTCAAGCCTCAATGGAGAAGGAGGAGGAGGAGGAGGAGGAGGAGGAGGCAAAGGGAAGGAAATAACAAGGGACAACCACACCCCGGAGACCCTTGCTGGCTCCCGAGCAAGTTGTCAAGACCTCACGTGGCTTCCTGTTCTCTTCCCCTCCCCTGCATTGAGCTCCTGATGAAGACATTCATTGAAGGATTGTCCAGGGAAGGGGCGAAAGTGGATGGCAGAAGGCGAAGCAGAAAACAGGCTGGCATGACTGGTTTGCAACCAGGGAGAATTGAAGAGGAAGAGGAGGAGCGGAAGGCTTGTTATTGGGACGTTGTGGTCTGGCTGAGTCACTAAGATGGACAAAGGGTGGACTTTGTCCTCTGTGGTTTTCTTGACACTCAGGTGATATCCCCACTAGACAACCCAGATGTGAATTGAGTTCCCTCTGTGGTTTCCTCGTCTTGCTTCCTTTATATTGTCTGTCAGTCAAAGAAGACCATTCTTCATATGTTTGTTGTGGTCCGCCAGCGGCCAATGGAGCTGGCAGCAGAGTCGGACAGTGAAAAGGTTGGGGAGGGAGATGGGCCAGTCCTGGAGTCTGGGGAAGGCTCTGAGGAGGGCTCTGCATTGGAGGCAGAGCGGGGGCCAGAGCCATATCCCAGTTATCAGCTGCCTTCAGAGTCAGACATCAGAGAGGCAGAAGAACAGCTGGAGCCTATTCTCCGTGTGTGCATGCACTGAGTTGCCAGATGAAGGGAACAGCTAAAGAACAGGGGTTGACTTGGGAGTAAACCCAGATGGTGAATGGCCCCTCCCAGAGGAAAGAAAAGAGGGGTGACAGGGGAGTGGAGTTTGCAGGAGACGATTCATTTGTTCGGTCATTGGATTCGTTTCAGGAGATCTGTCCATGATTCTCAGAGACTCTGTGCCCAGTTTTTCCTTCCACAGCACCTCATTGGGAAAATAGATTCCAAGCTAGATAAGGTCTGTAGTCATAAATACTCCTTTGAAAGGCAGTTTGCCAGGCCTTTGCTGAATGAGAGGAATTCACATTCGTTTAATAAACGGTTTTGTTGGGACCAGGAATCTGCCTCGTGCTTTTTGGGGAAGCCTAGCTCAGAACAATGTTCTTCCTCAACCTCGCCATCACCCTGGGGGATTATGGGAATAAAAATCCAGGACTGGACTGGAAGGGAGTAAGTTGAGGAACATTGTTCTTCCTGACTGTGATTTTTTCCCCACTTTCTTGCCGTTTGCTGAGTAAGAAGTCATTAAAAAGGTTTTGCCACATTGCTTCAGCCAAGTGACAACGTTTTATAGCATCCTACATACGTTGACCAAACCATGGCCTGCTGATCCACCCTTTTATTTAATGGCTCTCTTTTCTTTGTGCCGCCAACTTTCTATTTTCTTCTGACCTCTCTTTTGAGTCTCCAAGCAGGGCTGTGTATTTGTTCTGTTCACTTGGGACTATATTCTATACATTTAATAAAGTAGGTTGTGATTCATCACTGCTTATAATAAATGCCTTAGTCACTAAAATGCCAAAAGATTTTTGGCTGCTTTGCTGTTTTGCTAAAGAAGGAGAAGAAGAAGTGGAAGGAGGAGGAGGAGGAGGTGGAGGAGGAGGAGAGGAAGGAGGAGGAGGAGGAGGAGGAGGAGGAGGAGGAGGAGAAGAAGAAGAAGAAGAAGAAGAAGAAGAAGAAGAAAGAAGGAGGAGGAGGAGAAGGAGGAGGAGAAGGAAGGAGAAGGAGGAGATGGAGGAGGAGGAGGAGGAGAGGAAGAAGAAGGAGGAGGAGGCGATGGAGGGGCACTAGAAGACCTCCAATGTTCTGTTCAACTCTGTTTCCTATTCTATTCTATTCTATTCTATTCTATTCTATTCTATTCTATTCCATTCCTTTCCACTCCACTCCACTCCACTCCACTCCACATGATGTTACTTAGTCGCGTCATGAAACATTTGCAAGAAAACTATCAAATAGAGCACTAAGGACCCCACAATCCTCCTCCTCCTCCTCTTCCTCCTCCTCCTTTCCTAACTCCACCCCCCTTGTAGCACTGATGTTGTTATCTAGTTTGGGTAATGAAACACCTGCAAGGAAACAACCAAGCTCAGTGAGCACCCAGGACTTCATCATGTGTTTCTGGATTGAGAAGGACACTTGGATTGTTGGCTTCCAATCTCATTCCCCCCCCCCCCCCACGGTTCCAACTCAGTTAAGATTCGCTTTAGCCCGGGGTGCCTGTACCTCCCCAGATTTCGACGAAGTAAAACTCAGCTATCATCAACAATGGCTATGGACGCAAGGTATGGGATTCAACCATCTCTGAACAACGATGAGACTTTGAATCCTACTTAATGCCGTTGGACGTGCCAGGGATACTTGAACCTGCTGGAGTCCCCATTTCTCCCCCAAAATTGAGTGAAACAAGTCATTTTGCCACCATTTCCCTCACTTTTAAGAACCTGATATTTCATCTTAAGGTCTACAGTGGTGCCTTTTTCTCCCTATCTCCCCCTCCCCCCCCTCTTCCCTTTGCCTGTAACTCTCGGTAACAATTGCCAAGGTAACAGCATCTTGCTCAGAGTAGCACCAAGTGTTTGGCAGCACTTGCCCTCCCAAACGGGGTGGTAGGGGGTGGTGCGTATGCAGTGCCTGCAATCCCAATGGGATTTCTAATCAGAGAGTCATCGACCGAGTGGGTGGACGCAGAGACTTAGACTAAATACGTTGACATTGCTGGTGGTGGAGATGGAGAGAACTCTTGCGGGTGGCTGTCGGCTGGCAGCTGGAGCCCTCGGGCATCAATAAACCCACACCACTTGTTGAAGGACAAAGTCTCACATCATTTTGGGAGGTGGGTGGAGAATGAAGCAGGCAGCTGCAGGAAAGACCGTTGGAGATCATTAACGTCATCCACACCATGAGTGTCTTGCTTTACCAGCTCGTAGCTTGGAAGTCAACTCCAACGTGGGAGCTTTGGGTGAGAAGCAACCTAGAACTGAGGACAAGGTTCCTGACAGAACAAGTGACCAGTGGAATCGCTCAGGGGTATCAAACTCAAATCCCGGGGGCCGGATCTGGCCTGCAAGGTGCTTAGATGTGGCCTGTGTCGGGGTTCCAAATAGCATCCAAAAGTAAATCAGAGTCCAAGGCAAAGGATTCCTCAAAGTTCCAATTTATGAAGAGAGACATGTTGGCACATCTGGGAGAACCCGAATCTGAAAGCTTCCCGGTTTTCCCCACCCAGTTGAAAGTTCAAGATCTTGCCCCCACACCCACAAGTCCATCCCATGGTCCAATCTCCCACTGCCATGCTGGCAGCTTCCACCCATCCAATTCCGGTCAGGTGCAGAGAGAAAGGATGACCTTGGCTTTCTAGAAAGAATGTTGTTATGGCTGCATCACATCTAACTGCGTACGATCCCCCCTCCCATTTTCCCACAATAGAAACGGCATAGTAGAATAATAGAAAGTGTGGCAGGCCAAAAGTCCAAAAGAAAAGATGGCAGGAGGTCTGACAGTCCATGCCCCCTCCCCCCACCCCAGGAAAAAGCAAAGGACCAGTCTGCAGTGCCTCTGCCGGTGAAAATGGAGCTAGGGAGGACCACGTATGGGCCTCCCGAGCTCTGTTTTCACTGGCAAAGGGTTGCAGGAGGCCATCGCAGCCGAAAACAGAGCTTGGGTACCCGTTTTCGATGGCAGAGTGCTCAGTCCACCACAGGTGCTCCCCGACATGAGTGACATCGAGCTGGCCACACCCACCCTGGCCAAACCCACACCATCCCCCTGAGGTCAAACACAACTCTGATGTGGCCCTCAATGAAATCGAGTTTGACACCCCTGGAATAGCTGGTTCCTTTGGAGCTTGTGGGTCCTCCATCACTAGAGACTCTCAAAAAGAGACTGGGCAACCATTTGTCTGAAATGGGGAGGGGTCTCCTGATTGAGTGGTGGGTTGGACTAGAAGCCCTCCAAGGTGAGGAGCCGAGGTGGCGCAGTGGTTAGAGTGCAGTACTGCAGGCCACTTCAGCTGACCGCTATCTGCAGTTCAGCGGTTCAAATCTCACCGGCTCAAGGTTGACTCAGCCTTCCATCCTTCCGAGGTGGGTAAAATGAGGACCCAGACTGTGGGGGCGATATGCTGACTCTGTAAACCGCTTAGAGAGGGCTGAAAGCCCTATGAAGCGGTATATAAGTCTAACTGCTATTGCTATTGCTATAAGGTCCCGTCCTAAGCCATTATTTTATGTTCTATGAGTTACTTGGAACCAATTGGGAGCCAACTTCAAGTTTCTTGGCAGGTAGAGCAACAGAGTGTAGGAGTAGGAATGGAAGAATTCTGGGGGCAGAAGGAAAAGAGGGATCAGCCTAGACTACCTATGTAGTCAACAGGTGGTGTAACTCTAACCTCCCTTGAAGTCTGTGGACTCTTATCTAACACTAAGCAGGTGCTGTTCCTTGAGAAGATTCCTGCCCATGGGCTGTTCAGCAATAAATCAGTTTAATTGGATCTTCATGAGTGCACCTAGTCTTTCATGCTGGCACAGAGCATCCCATCTCAGTGCTGAGAAATTGGATCGCATAACTAATATTTAACTACCCGGCCACCTACATCACAGTAGCACAGAAAGGTATAATCGGAAGGGAGCACAAGAACTACCGTATTTTTTCGGAGTATAAGACGCACCAAGGTTTTGAAGAGGCAAATTAAAACATTTTTTTTGGCATTCTGCAAACCTCCCAGTTTTTTCCCCCAAAAAAGGCATGAATAGCCTTTAGGGGGCTTGCAGAGTGCTCCTGGGGGGGTGTGTGCCTCCCCCAAAATGAGCAAAACACAGACTGTTTTTTTGCGAAAACGGGCCTGTTTTTGTCAAAGAAATTGCATGCATAGCCTTTAGGAGGTTTATAGAGCACTTATGGGGATTGAGGAGGGGGGGGAATTGAGCAAAAACGGCCCGTTTTTCACTCATTTCTGCCCTCCCCGCCCCCAGGAACTCTGGAAGTCTCTTGAAGGCTCTGCACAGCCATTTTGGTGAAGGGGGCGGGGTTTGGGGAGGAAAAATGCTGTATTCAGTGTATAAGATGCACCCAGATTTTCAGCCTCTTTTTTGAAGGAAAAAGGTGCATCTTATATTCTGAAAAATACGGTACCTAATCCAACCTCCTGCGATGGACATTAAAGTCAATTAAATGAATTTAAAGATACAGCTATCCAACCTCTTCTTTAAAACCTCTCAAGAACCCACAAGGTCCACATAGAGAGTGTACCACTGTTCTATAGATCAGAACAGAACAGAATAACAGAGTTGGAAAGGACTTTGGAGGTCTTCTAGTCCAGCCCCCTGCTCAAGCAGGAGAGCCTATACCATTTCAGACAGATGGCTATCCAACATCTTCTTAAAGACTTGCAGTGTTGGAGCATTCACAACTTCTGGAGGCAACTTCTGTTCCACTGATTAATTGTTCTCACTGTCAGGAAATTTCTCCTCAGTTCTAAGTTGCTTCTCTCCTTGATTAGTTTCCACCCATTGCTTCTGTTCTACCCTCAGGTGCTTTGGAGAATAGTTTGACTCCCTCTTCTTTGTGGCAGCCCCTGAGATATTGGAAGACTGCTATCATGTCTCCCCTGGTCCTTCTTTTCATTCAACTATACATACCCAGTTCCTGCAACCATTCTTTATATGTTTTAGTCTCCAGTTCCCAGTTCTACATCATGGAGACCAAAACTGGATGCAGTATTGCAAATGTGGACTTACCAAGGCTTTATAAAATGGTATTAACACTTCACGTGATCTTGTTTCTTTCCCTCTGTTTATGCAGCCTAGAACTGGCTTTTTTGGCAGCTGCCGCAAACAGCTGCTCATATTTAAATGGTTGTCCACTAGGACTTCAAGATCCCTCTCACAGTTACGACTATTGAGGCAGGTACCACCTATGCTGCCTTCTGGTGGTTTGGAGAACAGCTTGACTCCCTCTTCTTTGTGGCAACCCCTGAGATATTGGAAGACTGCTATCATGTCTCCCCAGGTCCTTCTTTCCATTAAACTAGACATCCCCAGTTCCTGCAACCGTTCTTCATATGTTTTAGTCTCCAGTCCCCTAATCCTCTTTGTTGCTCTTCTCTGCACTCTTTCTAGAGTCTCCACATCTTTTCTACATCGTGGCGACCAAAACCGAATGCAGGATTCCAACACTGGTACTCCAACACTGGAGGCTTTTAAGAAAAAGACTGGACACCCATGTGTCTGAAATGATATAAGGTCTCCTGCTTGAGCAGGGGGTTGGACTGGAAGATCTCCAAGGTCCCTTCCAACTCTGTTATTCCGTACAATTCCTGCACCAAGTCATTTTCAAGGCAAAAAAGCCCCAAAGTAATAAAATAGGAAGACCCTTGTTAAGCTCCATTATTACTTACAGTTATTTCAAGGGATATTATATTTCAATCTTTTTTTTGTTTAAAAAAAAAGAAGGAAGGCATTTCCTCTATCAGATATGACTCTGTTATATTAATTTTATAAGCCTCCAAGGCAGGACTGACCTTAAAAATAAAGAGAGAGAGAGAGAAAACTCTATTACATAGCTTGAAACACGATGAAATTTCTTTGTTGTTGTTGTATTGCAATAGGATTATACAATTTTTTTTTTAAAAAAAAAATCACGGCTAACATTTATTCAGATACGTCGCAAATGAAAAGGAGGGGTGAAATATCCATGGCAACCTGTTACATCGCTTTCTAAATAAAGCATTTTAGAAAAACTGGCTGCCATTACACGCTCGCTGGTGGGTAGCTTTGCCAAGCGTTGTCCGTGAGTTGTATAACTGGGTGTGCAACGTTGAGAGAGAGAGAGAGAGAAATTATAGAGTGCTTGTTGCGGTGTCCCGTTTCTTTTCTTGCTTTGAATGTTCCATTTGCCGAGAAAAAAAATAATAATAATCACCGACGTATAACTCAAGTGCCTGAAACCTGGTTTCCATCACAGCCGCAAAGAATAGCAATTCAGTGCCCCCCAACGTAATCATTTCAGCTTCCTTTCCATTCAAATATTGATCAGAAGCAAAAGATGTCCGCCCTGGTAGGAATTTCACTTTGAAATGAAATCCCCGCTTGGCATGATTTAATCCAACTTTAGGCAACGATTAGATTCCCACAATGCCTCTTTTGTTCTGCTGGGCCAAGACAGACCCAGGGGGGGGGGGGCGGGGAGGGGAATCTTAACCGCCTGAAAACATTTCTGTCATTCAATTTGGAGTCGCCGGGAACCACAATTTTTTGCAGCATCAACTGGGTTCCATGCTGCTCACCTTCATGACAACTCCGAAATACTAATGACAACTCGGGAATAGATTATATACAAAGGCCTCTCATGCAAACGGGGAAGAAGAAATAGCTAATTTGCGGTTGCTGGCTTCCTAGCTGGGGCTAATTCCCGTAATTCTATGTTGCTGCAAAGAACCTTTTGATCGGCGTTTAAGTCTGAACGTTTACGAAGCTGCAGAAGTCTACGAAACGAGTCTAGACCATTATTATGGAATAGCAGTACTGCAGGGGTGAATTGTGGCTGGTTTGATAGTGTCTCATGTTCTTTTTTTTGGTGTTCCTCAGTGGGCTCTTATTGTGAGGGCTAAAGCCAGGGGTGAAATCCAACAGGTTCTGACAGGTTCTGGAGAACTGGTAGCGGAAATTTTGAGTAGTTCAGAGAACCAGTAGATGCCACCTCTGGCTGGACACAGAGTGGGGTGGGAATGGAGATTTTGCAGTATCCTTCCCCCTGCCATGCCCACCAAGCCACACCACACCCACCAAGTCATGCCCACACAACCGATAGTAAAAAAAAAAAAAGAAGAATTGAATTTCACCACTGGGCTAAAGCCCCTCTAAAAGTTAACCTTGGAGAAGAAGGCAGGTTTTTGAATTGGGGTGTTGGGAGAGGGTTTTGGGGAATCAAGTTTAAGTTTCAAGTTTAATTTTATTTATAGGCCGCCCAATCCTGGAGGACTCCAGGCGGCTTACAGAGAGGGGAAAGAGAGAAAATAAAGAAAATAAAAATAAAATAACAAGTTAAGAAACAAGACAGATGCATTCATTTCAGTCGGGGCTGGACCTCCACGATGGGGTCAACAGCCCCAGGCCTGCTGGAATAGCCAGGTCTTGACAGCTTTTCTGAAGGCCATGAGAGTGGGTGAGGTCCGGATTTCTGGGGTAGTTTGTTCCAGAGGGTCGGGGCAGCCACAGAGAAGGCCCTCCTCCGGCGAGCCGCCAGTCGACATTGTCTGGCTGACGGCATCTGAAGGAGGCCCACCCTGTGGGATCTTACTGGCCGCTGGGAGGAATGTGGCAGTAGGCGGTCTCGCAGGTATGCTGGTCCTAAGCCATGTAGGGCTTTAAAGGTAATAACCAACACCTTGAATTGTGTCCGGAGACCAATAGGTAGCCAGTGCAGCTCACGGAGGATAGGTTTGACATGGGTGTATCTAGGTACACCCAATATCGCTCGCGCGGCTGCATTCTGGACTAGTTGCAGTCTCCGAATGCTTTTCAAGGGTAATCTCCTGGACTGCAAGGAGATCCAATCAGTCGATCCTGAAGGAAATCAACCCTGACGGTCCTTTGAAAGGACAAATCCAGAAGATGAAGCTCAACTCCTTTGGCCACCTAAGGAGAAGAGAGGACTCCTTGGAAAAGACCTTGATGTTGGGAAAGGCAGAAGGCGAAAGGAGAAGGGGACGGCAGAGGATGAGATGGTTAGATAGTGTCTTCAACACAAGGAACATGCATTTGGGCAAACTGGGTGGCAGCAAAGGGCAGGGGAGCCTGGTGTGCTATGCCCCATGGCATCGTAGAGAGTCAGAGGCAACTTAGAGGCTGAATAACAACAAGGCAACTAGTGACCTAAAGCAATCTGCAGATCTGCAGTTCAGCTGTTCAAATCTCACCGGCTCAGGGTTGACTCAGCCTTCCATCCTTCCGAGGTGGGTAAAATGAGGACCCAGATTGTTGTTGGGGGCAATATGCTGACTCTGTAAACCACTTAGAGAGGGCTGAAAGCCCTATGAAGCGGTATATAAGTCTAACTGCTATTGCTATTGCTATTGCTATCTATCTATCTATCTATCTATCTATCTATCTATCTATCTATCATCTATCTATCTATCTATCATCTATCAGCTGACTGCAGTTCGGCTGTTCAAATCTCACCGGCTCAGGGTTGACTCAGCCTTCCATCCTTCCGAGGTAGGTAAAATGAGGACCCGGATTGTTGTTGGGGGCAATATGCTGACTCTGTAAACCGCTTAGAGAGGGCTGAAAGCCCTATGAAGCGGTATATAAGTCTAACTGCTATTGCTATTGCTATAATGCAGACCTAGCAGAGATGGTTCAGAGAAAGACAAAAGTTTGATGTGAAGGACCCCCTCCTCAATATCCACACCACCACACCAATAACCACCCAACCCATCTTTCTTTTTTAAAGGTAGGTTTGGCTTTGACTAGCCCAACAATATCAAGCCCTTGCCACTCTCTCTCTCACGTACAGATACCGTCTTGAGTCAGCATTTCCAACCATAATTAATGACAGCAGAATTAGATGAAATTAATAGCAGGTGATCTTAAAAGCAAAGGAAGCTTCTTCATCCTGAGTCATCCTGTCATCCATGCTTACCTTTGTGCTGCACTAAGCAAATTTTTTTTTTAATGTCGCTGTTCTGCTTTTCTCAAATATCTGTCCTTTCCACATTGGTTCTCCTCTTGCCCACATCTAACTACCCATCTAGGTAACAGCATCAGAGCTGGTTGGGAGTGGAGTTTGCTCTGTGTCGGGCCTAGAAGCCATCTTTTACCTTTTGGGCTTCCGCCTCACCCTATTTTCCACTGTGGGAGAATGGGAGGGGGGATTATACTGAGTGTGGATGCTATGTAGCCATAATAACATTCTTTCTCAGAAAGTCAAGGTCATCTTTCCATGCAGCTGCGATGAGGTGACTGGGGGAGGCATCTTCAGTTTGGAACGGTGCCTGATTGGACCATGCGATGGGCTTGTGCGAGGTGGCGCAGTGGTTAAATGCAGCACTGCAGGCTACTTCAGCTGACTGCAGTTCTGCAGTTCGGCTGTTCAAATCTCACCGGCTCAGGGTTGACTCAGCCTTCCATCCTTCCGAGGTGGGTCAAATGAGGACCCGGATTGTTGTTGGGGGCAATATGCTGACTCTGTAAAGCGCTTAGAGAGGGCTGAAAGCCCTATGAAGCGGTATATAAGTCTAACTGCTATTGCTATTGCTATTGTGGGTGCAGGGGATGGATCTTTGACTTTCTTTTGGGTGGGGAAAACCTGGAAACTTTCAGACTTGGGTTTTCCCAGAAAATAGAATAAAAGAATATTTTTATGAATATATTTCAATAATGTGCATTAATACCAGGTTGGATTATTATTTTAGCAGTGTGATAGATATCAGGATAATATTGTAATATAAATGGGTATGAAGAATGGGAAAAATAAACTTTGAATGACTGTACTACTAAAAATATACAAAAATATGAATAACAGTGGAAGGTTAGAACTTAATGGGCGATTAGGGAAATATATAAAATATATATTAAGATGAGTATGTGTATTAATAGTAGAATTATATGGATTGAAGAACTGGAAAGAACATGAATAGAAATAGCTTAAATGCATACATGATTGTGATTGATACTAAAACTGTACAAGGAGATATTGAAAAATGGAAGAATGAAGGATGGAACGTTGATTTAACTATGGAAATATGAACAACAAAATAGGTGGAAAACACATCTTTGAATATCATAGCGATACGAAAGGGGGGTGAGTTAAAATAGGGATAGAAAATAGTGGGAGGGAAATAATTTATATATATTAGGCTTGACGAGGGGTATTAGATTTTAAAGTAATATGATTGCACATGTATACTGTCTTCTCTTATTTTTTCTTTAACACTAAGATATGTTAAGTATATTGATGTGGAAGCATAAATACCATCAACATAGAATGGAGTTTGCTCAGAAGCTGAAATACACCAATGAGAGGAAGAGTGGGAAGCAGAGGAGAGAAGAAAGATAAGAAGAGAAGGATAGGAGAGAGGGCAAGGGGGGAAAGATGAGGAGAATAAGGAGGAGTGGAAAGAGGAGAGAGGAGAAGGAGAAAGGAAGGGGAAGTAGAGTAGAAAAGGATGATGGAGGGAAGAAAGGAGGCAAGGAGGGGGAGGAGAGAGGCAGAAGAAAGTGGTGTATGGAGAGCAGAAGAGCTAATTTTTTTTTAGTATTTTTTTTCCCCCGGGAGTTGATGGCAAGATGAACTGATGTAATTATTAATTAATATAATATGATATTGGCTATGTAATAGTATACATATGATTATATGTTATGAAAATGGAAAATAAAGTTTATTGACTGTCAAATGCAGAGAGCATCAGGGACCCACAGTCCTCCTACTACATCTCCCCCTCCCCCTCCTTATTTCTGCAAACCTCCCCAGGACTGATGATGTTCCCTAGTTGGGTCCTGAAATGTCTGCAAGAAAACAACCAAGTTCAGGGACCACCAAGGACCCCACAGTCCTCCTCCTCCTCTCCACAACCCCCCCTTCCTTCTAGCACTGATGATGTTCCCTAATTGGGTAACGAAGCACCTGCAAGGAAACCACCCAGCTCAGAGAGCACCAAGGACCCCACAAGTTCAACCCTGAGCTACAAATATTCTCTTCTATAGGTATCATAATCGTCATCTTTTTTTAAATGACCCCATAATCCCTTGTAGGGTGGAGTCTGGGCAGCAGAATGGAGCTAGCACAGTTTTTGAATGGCCAGATGCCTTTCCTGTCACCAATGCGGAGTTTTGTTCAGCAGATATATTCTCAAGGTACCCAGGGAGAGAAATATCTGCCTCTACCTAGGATCGAACTCACAGCCTCCTGATTGTGAGTTGAGAGCCCCACCTCTAGGCCACCGCACTGCTCCCCTTCTCTTCTATGGGTGTCTGTCCCTTTTTTTCTGGTTTCACCTGGGTAATAGCTCTCGGCTCTCCATTTTTCATCTTTACGGGGTCCATGCAATGGCTGACTTGGATGGGGGGCAGCCAATTGTTTTTTTGGCATCCAACGCAATGCAGACACAGTAATTAACAGCCATTCCCAGACTCAAAAAACATCAACAGAGCCCGTGACAGGTGTCGTCGGTATTATAACACAACGTTTTTGGCAAGAAGGCCAGACGTTAAGGGATTAGAGCAGAGTTAGCTTTCTCCCGCTTGGCTTTTGGATTTCTTACCTTCACAGGAAATGTGTGTAGAGATTCTCAGGCATCCAGGTCATGGTTCTCCCCAAGGTGCTTTTAAAAAGCTCCTTTGGGACAACCATGACCAGGATGACTGAGAATCTCTACAGACTTTTAGCTACACAATTTGGGATGAAGACCCTCTGAACTGGTGTGGGAGTAGGAATAGATTTCCAGAGGGAAAATTGCAGCCTACAGGAACCATTTGCACCACTCAGGTGACTCTGAGGACACAGATACATCTCCAAGTGGCCTCAACGACCCTCACAAAGGATGCAAATAGGGGTAGAGAGGGTGGGAGAGAGGACTGGAGGGAGGGGGAGAAGGAAGGGAGGGAGTGTATCGGGAGAGAGGAGTGGTAGAGGGGGAGGGGAAGTAGGGTAGAGGGGAATGAGGGAGGGAAGATGGAAAGTTGGAGGGGGGCGAAAGAAAGGGTGTATGGAGGGTTGAAGAGGTACATTGGGTTTCTATTTTTGGGGGGTACTGCTGATAAGAGGAATGGCTGTATTTATTGTTTAATGTTATATGGCCCCGGTTCTGCACAGTATATACGTGACTGTACGAAAATGAACATGGAAAATAAAAAACACATTTACAACAAAGGATGCAAATGACCAGCTGTCTGCAAGGAATATAAATCCTTCCATTCCCCACCATCCAGTCAGAGGTGAAGGAGCTTCTTGGATGAGAAGCAAAACATCTTCAAAAGAAAGAAAGAAAGAAAGTCCAGTTGCCTTCTGAAAAAAAGCTCCTTTGGGACAACCATGACCAGGATGACTGAGAATCTCTACAGACTTTTAGCTACACAATTTGGGAAGAAGACCCTCTGAACTGGTGTGGGAGTAGGAATGGATTTCCAGAGGGAAAATTGCAGCCTACAGGAACCATTTGCACCACTCAGGTGACCCTGAGGATGAAGATAAATCTCCAAGTGGCCTCAATGACCCTCTAAAAGGATGCAAATGACCCGCTTTCTCTGCAAGGAGTATCAATCCTTCCATTCCCACCATCCAGTTTTAAAGAAGCTTCTTGGGTGAGAAGTAAAATATCTTTAGAAGAAGAAAAAAAGAAAGAACAGCATGTGCACGCATGCAGGCCAGCTATTTTTCTGGCTACAGGCACGCATGCGTGTTTGCTGGCACGCATGCTCACACCGGGAAACGGAAGACCAGCTCTTCCATTTTCTGGCACTGCTACACACACAATGGCCAGCTAGTCGTCACGCATGCATGCATGCCAGAAACCCGGAAGAGGAACAGGCGACACCACATGTGCCAGGTGACATGGCTTCATGTGCAACTTTGGCCATGAGTGCCATCGGTTGGCCATCACAGACCTACACATTGCAAAGGCAAGAAGGCTCCACACCCATTTGCATCACTCAGGTGACCCTGATGACAGAGATAAACCTCCAGGTGGCCTCAACAACCCTCTAAAAGGATGCAAATGACCAGCTGTCTGCAAGGAGCATCAATCCTTCCATTCCCCACCATCCAGTCAGAGCTGAAGAAGCTTCTTGGGTGAGAAGTGAAATATCTTCAAAGAAAAACCAGAAAGTCCAGCTACCTCTTGAAAAAACAAACAAACCAATTTTGGGACAACTGTGACCTGGATGACTGAGAAACTCCATAAACATATGGAATATGTTCAAATATTTGAGGGGCTGCCCCAAAGAAGAGGGAGTCAAGCTATTCTCCAAGGCACCTGAGGGTAGAACAAGAAGCAATGGGTGGGAACTCATCAAGGAGAGAAGCAACTTAGAACTAAGGAGAAACTTCCTAACAGTGAGAACAATTAACCAATGGAACGGCTTGCCTCCAGAAGTTGTGGGTGCTCCAACACTGGAGGTTTTTAAGAAAAGACTGGACAGCCATTTGTCTGAAATGGAAGAGGGCAGGGGTCTCAAACTTGCAACCCATAGGCCAGATATGTCATGGCCAAACCCTGGTTTACCGAAGAGGGATAAAGTTGTGATATGTCATGTGACAATGTGACACTGTGAGTTTGACACCCCTAGTATAAGGTCTCCTGCATCAGACTAGAAGAACCCCTACTTTCCTTCTAGTTCTATTCTGATTGCTCGATCTGGTGTTAAGGAGTGTTGTGGTGGACAGATCACACCCTACTCGCTCTGGAGTTGTCTATAGCTACCGTATTTTTCAGAACATAAGAGGCACCTTTTTCCCCTCAAAAAAGAGGGTGAAAATCTGGGTGCATCTTATACACTGAATACAGCATTTCTGGCCTCCTGCTCCCTTTGCAAAAATGGTTGTGAATAGTCTTTAGGGGGCTTCCAGGGTGCTCCTGGGGGCTGGGGAGAGCGAAAATGAACGAAAAACGGGCCATTTTGCTTGTTTTTGGCCCCACAAGCACTCTATAAGCCTCCGAAAGGCTATGTGTGCCCTTTTTTTGACAAAAAAAATGGGCCAGTTTTCACAAAAAACAGGTCATTTTTGGGAGGTCTGCAGAATGCAAAACCTTTTCTTTCTAATTTGCCTCTTCAAAATCTTGGTGCAACTTATACTCCGGTGCGTCTTATACTCCCAAAAAATACGGTACCTCGCAAAACAGGAGGAGGGGCCGTTTGACCACTCTGCTCCACGTGATGGACAGCCCTGATTGACTCGGGCAGAGTTTTTACTTGTTGCCTGGAAGGAGCAGATAACGACGGGCTCAGATCGAATCATCCTCGTGTTGCCTCTCTGTGATCAGGATTCCCGGTTTTTGCTTAGAGTTTCAGCACATGAAAGACCAGACGAGACGCCTTGAGCATTGCTGGAGGATGACAAAGGGTGAATCTGACAGAGCACAGATTTACCCACCGGCTATAAGAAAAAGCAAAAAAAAAAAAGGTGTATTTCTTCACTCTTGTGGCATCTGCAAATAGCCAGGCAGGAAAATTCAAGGCTGGGGTGATCAAATCCCTTCTTGGCAAGGAGAGGTAGTGGAAGAGTCACTGCGAGGATTACTCTAGGCACCTGTCAAATAAAACCAACGGGATCCAATCAGAGTTGGACTCTAATTGGGCTGGTCCGACGGAAAAAAGAGAGAGGCGTTGTCAAGTCTGCTGTCTTCACCTTCTCTGCTTCGCTGGCATCCTGTCATAAGACGCAGGGAAGTGGGGAAAGCATTTGGAGAAGTAAAAAGTCGAGCAGGCGAGCAGGAAGGGTGTGTGACAGGTTGATTAGAACCACAGGTGCCAAAACCAGAATAAACCAGTCACCAAGGACAACCTAGCCTGGGAGCAGAATGTGAAACTACATCAGAAGGCACCAGTTCCCGGAACATCAGAACGATTTGCTGTTGGACACTGATGGGCTGGTCAAGGGAGGAGGAGGGCCAGGCCAAGGGGGAAACATCTGGAAAGATTCTCCATGTCATGCCTGCAAAGCCGTCTCTTCTTTCAGACTTCGGGCCTGCCACACTTTCTGCTATTCATTTTCTATGGTGGGAAAATGGGAGGGGGGAATTATATGGAGTTATATGGGTGATATGTAGCCATAACAACATTCTTTTAGAAACTCAAGGTCATCCTTTGTCTCTCCACCTGGCCGGAACTGGATGGGTGGATTCTGTCTTCGTGGCAGTGGAAAAGTGGACCGTGGGATGGACTGGTGGGTGTGGGGGCAAGATCTTGAACTTTCAACTGGGTGGGGAAATCCTGGAAGCTTTCAGATTTGGGTTTTCCCAGATGTGCCAACATGTCTCTCTCAATAAATTGGAACTTTGAGCAATACTTTGCCTCGGACTCTGATTTACTTTTGGATGTTATTTGGATCCCTGAAAGCTTTATGACCCCCTCAAAGCAGTTTACATCTTTGAGGAACTTCTAGCCTTGGAGTGTTATTTGTTTGAGGATGCTATTTGGAACCCTGACACTCAGACTTTTAAGCAATATAATTTGGGAGGAACATCATTTGCATCTTTTTAGAGAGTCATTGAGGCCATTTGGAGGTTTATCGGAAGCAGTTCCAGGAAGGCTCCAAGCCCATTGGCCACTCAGGGGACCCTGATGACAGAGATAAACCTCCAGGTGGCCTCAATGACTTTCTAAAAGGATGCAAATGACCAGCTGTCTGCAAGGAGTATCAATCCTTCCGTTCTCCACCATCCAGTCAGAGCTGAAGAACCTTCTTGGATGAGAAGCGAAGCATCTTCAAAGGACAACGAGGAAGTCACGTTGTCTCTTGAAAAAGCACCTTTGGGATTTCAGTGACAGTATTTCAGTTTATTATTATTTTTTGTAACTCCAGATACAAAACCAATTCTTGAATACAGCTTGTCTGCCTGGAGTCCACACCGCATATCGGACATTAATACGATTGAGTGAGTCCAGAGGTATTTCACGGGATGAGTCCTCCACTCGTCTGCTTACAATAGAATCCCTTACGCCACCAGGCTCAAAGTTTTGGGCTTGGACAACCTGGAACTACACCGATTAAGGTCTCACCTAAGTGTAGTACACAAAATTGTCTGCTACAACGTCCTACCTGTCAATGACTACTTCAGCTTCAACCTCAATAATACTCGGGCAAACAATAGACACAAAATCAAGGTCAACCACTCCAAACTCGATTGCAGAAAATACAACTTCAGCAACAGAGTGGTCAACACCTGGATTGCTCTACCTGACTCTGTTGTTACTTCCTCAACCCCCACAGCTTCAACCTCAAACTGTCTACCGTGGACCTCACCCCATTCCTAAGAGGTCCATAAAATGGGCATGCATAAGCGCACCAGCGTGTCTACCGTCCCTGTCCTACTGTCCCCATTTATCTGTATCTACTTCCATTGTTCATGTCCATGTTTATACTTATACTTGCTATATAGTACATGTTCGACCAATTAAATAAATAAACCACGTAACACCTATCCTCTGCGAGCTGCACTGGCTGCTTATTGGTCTCCGGATACGCTTCAAGGCGCTAGTCGTCACTTATAAAGCCCTTCATGGTATTGGACCTGGGTACTTGAGAGACCGCCTGCTGCCAATCACCTCCGCTACACCGATTAGATCCCACAGATTAGGCCTCCTCCGAATTCCATCCGCCGGCCAGTGTCGACTGGCGACTACCCGGAGGAGAGCCTTCTCTGTGGCTGCTCCGACCCTCTGGAACGAACTCCCTGTGGAGATTTGAACCCTCACCACCCTCCAGGCCTTCCGCAAAGCCCTTAAAACCTGGCTGTTCCCACAGGCCTGGGGCTAAAGAGCTGTTGCCCCTGTCTCGAATGGTATGATTGTTGCGCTTTTTAAATTATGTATTGTTATGTATCGTTTATTTTTATTTTTTTTCTGTACCCCCCCCCCTTCCCTGATTTGATTTGTTAGCCGCCCTGAGTCCCCTTCGGGGGGAAAGGGCGGCATATAAATATAATAAATGAAATGAAATGAAATGAAAACAAAGACGGTTTATTGGATCGGAGGCAGCTTTTTCCAGCTTTTGTGAGTAGAAGCCTTTACTTGACGCAAATAAAGTTGAGATAAAAATGAAAAACTGAAGTCCAGATCTCGTGTGTTTCGCAAACATTCAAACGCGTGAAATTGCATCCTGGTAACATTTTGGGAACCTTACATGCGAAGTTCCCAAAGATGTTGTCAAAACATTCGCTGATGATCTATCATTTTGTTCCTTTTAATGAGTTTTCATGACTTTACAACTAACGGTGGGGGGTTTTTTTCCCCCTCATTTTTTGTCTTCCTTTAAAAACATTTTTTTTAAAAAAAACGTGAGAGTAAAGCTTCTCAATTTTTCTTTTTTTTTCCCCGTTCACTTTATTCTTAAAATGGGAGGGAGCTAGGCTGGCCATTAAGTCCAACTCCTTGCTGTGAGAGCTCAGCGGGGGGAAACCTATTCCACATGCAGAATTTCCTAAATGTGTACCTCTGGATGAACAAGGCAAGAGACCTATCTATCATGGAGTACAGATAGCCTTGATTTCTGAGCCTAATCGAGCATGGATTTTCCATCATAAATCATGATGGTTCAGAATAACAGAATAAGAGAGTTGGAAGGGACCTTGGAGGTCTTCTAGTCCAACCCTTTGCTCAAGTTGGAAATCCTCTGCCATTCCAGGCAAATAGTCCAGTCAATCTCTTCTTGAAAACCACTAATGTTTGAGCACCCACAATTTTTGGAGGCAAGCTGTTGCATTGGTTGATTGTTCTCACTGTCAAGAGTTTTCTCCTTATTTCTAGGTTGATTAAGGAACCGGAGGCTAAAAAATATAAAGAACGTTACTGGAATTGGGTATGTCTAGTTTAATGAAAAGGAGGTCTAGCGGGGACATGATAGCATTCTTCCAATATCTCAGGTGCTGCCACAAAGAAGAGGGAGTCAAGCTATCCTCCAAAGCACTTGAGGGCAGGACAAGAAGCAGTGGGTGGAAACTCATCAAGGAGAGACGCAACCTAGAATTAAGGAGAAATTTCCTAACAGTTAGAGCAATTAATCAGTGGAACAACTTGCCTCCAGAAGTTGTGAATCTCCCAACACTGGAAGTTTTAAAGAAGAGATTGGACACGTATTTGTCTGAAATAGTATAGGGTTTCCTGTCTAGGCAAGGGGTTGGACTAGAAGACCTCCAAGGTCCCTTCCAACTCTGCTGTTGCAGTGGTTAGAATGTAGCCCTGCAGGCTACTTGTGCTGACTGCCGGCTGCCTGCAATTTGGCAGTTCGAATCTCACTGGCTCAAGGTTGACTCAGCCATCCGTCCTTCCAAGGTCAATAAAAGGAGGACCCAGATTGTTGGGGGCAAGAGGCTGACTCTGTAAACTGCTTGGAGAGGGCTATAAAAGCACTGTAAAGTGGTACATACGTCCTAAGTGCTTTTGCTATACTCCTCGAAGGATTGGAAATTTTAATCTCTGGAGTCTTTAAGAAGATGCTAAGCAACCATCTCCCATGGATAATTCTATTGGATTTCCTGCACATTGCAGAGAGTTGGGCTTAGAGGATCTTTGTGATCTGTTCTGACTCCATAGTTCTCTGATTCCATAAAATAGACAGTGGGGTCCTTGGTGCTGTCAGAGGTTGGATCTACAGAAGGTTGGATCTCTCCTTGATTAGTTTTCATCCAATGCCTCTTGTCCTGACTTTAAATTTTTAATTAAACTCAATTCCTGCAACAATTCTTAATATGTTTCAGCCTCCTGTTCACTACTCATCTTTGTTGCTCTTCTCTGCACTCTTTCTAGAGTCTCCACATTATATGTGTGTGTGTGTGTGTGTGTGTATGTATGTATGTATGTATGTATGTATGTATCTCTCTCTCTCTCTCTCTCTCTATCTATCTATCTATCTCTATCTCTATCCCTATCCCTCTCCATCTCCATCTCTATCTCTAACTTTAACTATCTCTGTCTCTATATATCTATATATCTATATATCTACATATCTACATATCTACATATCTACATATCTACATATCTACATATCTACATATCTACATATCTACATATCTACATATCTACATATCTACATATCTACATATCTATATATCTATATATCTATATTGTGGTGACCCAAAACTGGATGTAGTATTCCAAGTGTGGTCTTCCCAAGGCAGTATAAAGCGGTATTAACAAATCACATGATTTGTTCCATGATTCATTTAACAGCTACAACATTTCCTTTAACAATCGTGTCTGTGTGTGTCTGTGTGTGTCTGTCTGTCTGTCTGTGTGTGTGTGTGTGTGTGTGTGTGTTGCGTGTGTTGCAGCATAACTCTGGAACGCCTTGAGCAACTTGAACCAAACTTGGTACCCAGATGATTTACTCTCTGGAAAAAAAAAATACTGTGTGGGTAAGACATCCCTAACACCCCCTCAGGGTATGTGTTCTGTTAAGATGTAGCCTGTTGTGCCTTTAAATGGCTTCTCCTGTACTGCCGTAAAATGGCTTCTACTGTACAGCGCAGTGGAGTTGCCATGGTAACTATTTCACAGTACTCCACAAGGGGGCTCCCACTGGTAAGGGGGGAAATCCAACATTAGAAATTACTTTTGGTCTGGACATTTCCCCCCCCACCCCCCTATAAATAAATGCCCAGGCAATGCTGGGTTATCAGCTAGTAGTGTCATCAAATGAGATATGATTCACTGAACAACTTCCTTGCATACATAGCAAGGCAAACTCTGGTCCCCATTGTGTTCATAAGTCAAGGACTACCTATATATCTTTGGACTGTCCAAGTAAATAGAGTATAGGATAATATTTTGCCCAGCTGTTGACCTAATTCTCATGAGGATTTGGCCTGAGTGCATTTGCATTTCTCGGGTGGTGAAAGTAACAACCTTTTAAACACAGAGGTGAGTAGAGGACAGAAGGCTGCATCGCACTGAATGTTTGAGGTTACTTTTGACAAGAGTGGAGAGAGGATGGGTCTAAATAGGAGAAAATGTAAGGCCTGGCTCAGCAAATCTTTACAGACCCACAATTGCTTTGTGTCAATTGTCCCTCTTCAAAAGGTGTTTGAAATCCGTCTCAACGCACACACCTCCAGGGGGATCACAGCTCTGGCAAGGTGTGAGGTTATGAAACTAAGGGGGGGGGGAAAACTCCCAGCCCAACTTATTATTTTCACTAACCTTCTTGGCAGTGGTGGGAAAGTAGAAAGCCAGGGAGGATGGAGAAATGCTTGAAAAAGTTTTTGCCGACTCGGCAACTGCGATCAAGAATTGGGCAAGGATGGAGAAAGACTGGACAAAAGGCAACAAAATCAAGGGTTTCCAGTTTCAGGGGATTGATGGTCTCTGAGGTTGGTTGTTTTCTTGCATATGTTTCATTAATCAACTAGGAAAAATCATCAGTGTTAGAATGGAGGAGGAGGAGGAGGAGGAGGAGGAGGAGGAGGAGGAGGAGGAGGAGGAGGAGGAGGAGGAGGAGGAGGAGGAGAGCAAATTGGGGTCTTTGGTGCTTTCTGAGCAGACAAAAACGCTTTACAGAGAATAATCAAAACTGCCCAGAATATCTTCGGGCTCCAGCTACCAGCCCTGGATGACATTGTCACAACTCTCTGTTTGACTCGTCCATTTTTGCAAAGGGAGGAGGGGTTTCAGTAGGCCAAAAGTGCCATATTCAGTGTATAAGACGCACCCAGATTTTCACCCTTTTTTGGGGGGGAAGGTGCGTCTTATACTCTGAAGAATACGGTAGTTGGTGGATCAGGCTTTCAAGATACTGTTAAGATGCCTTCAGTGAGAACAATTAATCAGTGGCACGTTTTGCCTCCAAACATTGCGGAGGCTCCATCAGTGGAGGATTTTAAGAAGAGAATGAACAGCCACCTCTCTGAAATGTCGCAAAGTGGGTTTTTTTTCAAGAGCAACTGGACTTACTGGTTTTTCTTAGAAGACATTTTGCTTCTCACCCAAGAAGCTTCTTCATCTCTGAGCTGAATAAGTTTCTTGGGTGAGCTGAAGAAACTTCTTGGATGAGAAGCAAAACGTCTTCAAAGAAAAAACAGAAAGTCCAGTTGCCTCTTGAAAAAAGCACCTTTGGGACAACCATGACTTGGATGACTGAGAATCTCCATAGATACTTGTTCTGACCCCCCTCGTCCCACACCAACACACTCCAAGCCAAAGATAAGTTACGGCATTTAATTAATAGACAGACAGGTCCTGGGCAGCAAACCGGCACAGACAAGCTTGGGCAGCAATCCAGCACAGATAAGGCTTGGCAGAAATCCAGCCTGCCAAGCTCACAATAATGTTCTCCGACATTAATTCCTGCATTGACTTCTGCAACAGGGGCATGTGCACAAGCAGTCCTTTTATAGTCTGGAGAGGAGCTTAATGACCACCAGCTGAGTGCAATTACCTCCTGTATTTGCACAACTATTGCTGATGCCTATTAGCTCTTCGGTGCCGGGCATCCAGGAACAACTCACTGCTGACATCAGGATCACTCTCCCTTGTCTCCTCCCCACTGGTCCAAGGCTCAGGCGCCTCCTGGTGGCCAACCAGCTTCTCTGTGCCCTGCTTGGAGTCGGAATCCTGTCCAGGATCCTCCACATCCTCCAGAGCCGACTCATAGGGCCCCTCGCTGTTGGAGTCTGGTGGCAGCTCCAACGGCTCCTGCTGGGCCACAACAGATACTTATCTGGAATGATATGAGGTCACCTGCTTGAACAAGGGGTTGGACTAGAAGACCTCCAAGGTCCATTCCACCTCGATTTTTCTATACTCTGTATTCTAATAGCTGGGGGAACTCTCGAATTGCGTTGTCAGCCAAGTATTTCCTTTTCCTGTGATTGACCAAAAGTCACGGACGAATCATTGCCAAGACATTGCTTAGATACCTAAAAATGTTCAACCAAATAACTCATGAGCTAGTTAGCAGGACTCTCTGCTATGATCTTGATTTGAACATCATCCCTCCATTTACGTCATGAAAATAACAAAACTTTAGATAAATGCGTGTGATTAAAGATAAGTCAGAATTTCCCTTCCTCTGCCTACACAGTGTCAAAATCCTGGCATCACCTGCTGACCAGGTAATGAATACCTGCCAATTTCAATTTACCCACTCTTACTATTTTTAAGTTGCTTTTCTTTCGTAAGAGAAAGAGAGAAAACCAGGCGAAAAACCATTGGATTTTGTTTTTGTATCTCCTGCACAGACAGGTGGCAAATCAGAAGAAGCTAACCTTTAACCTTATTTCTTATTATAACCACTAATGTTAGGTCCCATTAAACAGTTGGCATATGTATATTGTCTTTTTTCTTTAAGTTTTTTTTAATTTTTTGTTCTCTATAAACAATTATAAGTATACATTCACGTAGTTATTATTCTTTTTTACGTTCGTGGTTCTTATACATTTGTCATTCCATTTATACAGTTATATAACACACCATTTGGGTTGCTTTGTTTACCATCCCTCGCCTGTTTTGACACCACCTTCTTTTCCCTTTCTTTTCTCCCTCCCTCCCTTCTCTACTTCCTTCCTCTCTCCTTTCCCTTCCTTCTTCCATTCCCTCTCCCCTACTCCTCTCCTCCTCTTCCCCTTCCTACCCTCCCTCCTTCTTTCCTTCTCTCTTCTATTTTCCTCTCCTCAGCTCTCTTCCTTCCCTTCTCTTCCTCTCCTTTCCTCCTCTCTTCCTTCCTTTTTCTATTGTTATAGGTTCTTTCTTTTCTTCCTCCCTCCCTTCTCTACTTCCTTCCTTCCTCTTCCTATCCTCTCCTCCTCTCTTCCTTTCTTTTTCTATTGTTGTAGGTCCTTTCTTTTCTCCCTCCCTCCCTTCTCTACTTCCTTCCTTCCTCTCTCCTTTCCCTTTCTTCTTCCCTTCCCTCTCCCATACTCCTCTCTTCCTCTTCCCCTTCCTACCCTCTCTCCTTCTCCCTTCAATTTTCCTCTCCTCACCTCTCTTCCTTCCCTTCTCTTCCTCTCCTCTCCTCTTCCTTCCTTTTTCTATTGTTGTAGGTCCTTTATTTTCTCCCTCCCTCCCTTCTCTACTTTCTTCCTTCCTCTCTCCTTCCTCTTCCTTCTTCCCTTCCCTCTCCCCTATTCCTCTCTTCCTTTTCCCCTTCCTACCATCTCTGCTTCTCTCCTTCTGCCTTCCATCTTCCTCTCCTCAGTTCTACCTTCCTTCCCTTCTCTTCCTCTCCTCTTCTCTTCCTTCCTTTTTCTATTGTTGTTGGTCCTTTTTTTTCTCCCTCCCTCCCTTCTCTACTTCCTTCCTTCCTCTCTCCCTTCCCTTACCTCTCCCTTACTCCTCTCTTCCTCTTCCCCTTCTACCCTCTCTCCTTCTCCCTTCCATCTTCTTCCCCTCACCTCTATCTTCCTTCCCTCCTCTTCCTTCCCTCTCCTTCTAAAATGCAATTTACCTTCCTTTCCTCTCCTTCTAAAATGCAATTTACCTTCCTTTCCTCTCCTTCTAAAATGCAATTTACCTTCCTTTCCTCTCCTTCTAAAAGGCAATTTACCTTCTTGCAGCAAATGGGGAAAATGGGGCTTGTGGAAGGTGCAATAGACTATGCTAATCCCCGCAGCCTGAACCAGCTGATGATCGGGAGGCTGCTGCTGAAATTGAAAGTGAAACTTGCTGTTCACTCGACAGGCAAATTGCTGGGAGGCAGAGGCAGATTTCCCCCCCCCCCTTGTGCTAATCAGGCTGTTTGCTGTTTGCTACAAGGAGGCAAGTCAATAACTATAAATGCCTATAGGATGTTCAAATTATTAGACTTACTTTTTTAAAGACTGCTTTGTTATTGTTCCAGACAGCTTAACAAAGTGAAGAAGCTTTTTAAAATAAATGCTTGATCTGAAAGAGGCCCAGTGCTATTATATCTTCCTTTAAATAGCAGAGAATAACTTATACTTCCAGGAAGCCACATCAATTTTAACAGCATCTGTATAAGTAGAGTCTGAAATGTAAAAACCACAAACAGTGTATATCGTCCGTACTGTTTGCTGTTTGTTGCAAGGAGGCAAATTGCTGGGAGGCAGAGGGAGATTCCACCCCCCCCCCTTGTTTTCCTCCCCAAAAGCTAAGTGCGTCTCATACTTCGGAACATCTTATATTCCGAAAAATACGGTAATTGCAGCAACAGACCATACCAGTTCCTTACAATAATAGCAGGCCATAAGCTCCCATTCCCATGATCACATGATCAAAATTCAGACCCTTGGAAACTGTCATGTATTTATGACAGTTGCAGTATCCGGTGTGTGTGTGTGTGTGTGTGTGTGTGTGTGTGTGTGTGTGTGTGTGTGTGCGTGTGCGTGTGCGTGTGGGGGTGCGTGTGCGTGTGGGTGCGTCACATGATCCTTTTTTGCGACCTTCTGACAAACAAAGTCAATGGACAAGCCAGATTTACTTAACAACCAGGTTACTAACTTAACAACTGCAGCGATTCACTTAGTGACTGTGGCAAGAAAGGTCACAAACTGGGGCAAAACTCACCTAACGGATGTCTGACTTAGCAACATGAATGTTGGGCTCAATGCTGGTCGTAGGTCAAGGACTATCTGTATGGAGCGCTACTGTATATATTTGCAAGCAGCTCGTGCAATCTGGGAATTGGAGTGAAAGGCTGGTTATGAAATGTATGAGATTTTCAATAATTTCATGAAAAAATGTATTAATGCTTGACATTTAAAAAAGAATGACTTGAAGGTCGAAATGGATTGAAAAAGCAGGTTTGAGGGGGCAATCATTCATTTCTTGAGAGCAAGGAGAAGAAAATTCCCTGAAATCTTTTGCTCTCAAAGGTAGGACAATTGGGTAGAGTAGGGTAGGGTAAGAGAATAGAATAGAATAATAAAATATGGAATAGAGTAGAGTAGAGTAGAGTAGAGTAGAGAAGAATAGAGTAGAGTAGAGTAGAGTAGAATAGAATAGAATAGAATAGAATAGAATAGAATAGAATAATAAAATATCGAGTAGAGTAGAGTAGAGTAGAGTAGAGTAGAATAGAATAGAATAGAATAGAATAGAATAGAATAGAATAATAAAATATGGAGTAGAGTAGAGTAGAATAGAATAGAATAGAATAAAATAGAATAGAATAATAAAATATGGAGTAGAATAGAATAGAATAGAATAGAATAATAAAATATGGAGTAGAGTAGAATAGAATAGAATAGAATAGAATAATAAAATATGGAATAGAGTAGAGTAGAGTAGAGTAGAATAGAATAGAATAGAATAATAAAATATGGAATAGAGTAGAGTAGAATAGAATAGAATTATAAAATATGGAATAGAGTAGAGTAGAGTAGAATAGAATAGAATAATAAAATATGGAATAGAGTAGAGTAGGGTAGAATAGAATAGAATAGAATAGAATAGAATAGAATAATAAAATATGGAGTAGAGTAGAGTAGAGTAGAATAGGATAGAATAGAATAGAATAATAAAATATGGAGTAGAATAGAATAGAATAGAATAGAATAGAATAATAAAATATGGAATAGAGTAGAGTAGAGTAGAGTAGAGTAGAGTAGAGTAGAGTAGAGTAGAGTAGAGTAGAGTAGAATAGAGCTGGAAGGGACCTTGGAGATCTTCTAGTCCAGCCCCCTGCTCAAGCAGGAGAACCTATACCATCTCAGACAAGTGTCTGTCCAGTCTCTTCAAAATTTCCAGTTTTGGACTGCCCACGATTTCTGAAGGCAAGCTATTCTACTGGTGAATTGTCCTCACTGTTAGGAAGTTTCTACTTAGTTCCAGTTCGCTTCTCTCTTTGATTAGTTTCCAACCATCATTTCTTGTCCTGCCTTCAGGTGCTTTGGAGAATAATTTGATCCCCTCTTCTTTGTGGCAGCCCCTCAAATACTGGAATACTGCTATCATATCCCTCTAATTCAGTGTTTCTCAACCTTGGCAACTTGAAGATGTCCGGACTTCAACTCCCAGAATTCCCCAGCCAGCGAATGCTGGCTGGGGAATTCTGGGAGTTGAAGTCCGGACATCTTCAAGTGGCCAAGGTTGAGAAACATTGCTCTAATTCTTCTTTTCTTCAGACTAGCCAATCCAAATCCTGGAGCCATTCTTCGTATGTTTTAGTCTGCAGGCCTTTGATCATCTTAGTTTGCTCTTCTCTGCACTTTTTCCAAAGTCTCAACATCGTTTTTATAGTATGGTGACCAAAACTGGTTGCCGTATTCCATGTGAGGTCTTACTAGGGTTTTAGAAAGTGCTACTAATACTTGATCTTGATTCTACACCTTTGTTTCTATAACCCAGGATGGTTATTAGCTTTTTTTGGGGCAGCAGCTGCACATTGCTGGTTTGTATTATGAAGAATAAATGGTGAGGACAGTGAAACTATGACTTGAAAGAAAAAGAAATATCAACTCCAAAAATCAAAAGGCATTTATACAGAGAAGAAAATAATAGGTATTATGTATTGCCCACTATTTGGTCTCAGTTCCAAAACGAACAAGTTGAACAATCAGGCACTATAAGGAGGAATAGATTTAATTGAAATGACAGAAGCTTTCTGAAGTGGATATAATCTTTGGAATTCTGCTCAATAGTTAGAGAATCCACAGAAGTAATAGAATGTCGCTCTTGTAACGATACTGCAACATAAGTCAACGAAGCTGTTGAATGCAATAAATTAGATGAAGCAGATCAAATTTAGTTGCAGAAATATTGCGGGTAAAAATATCAAGTGGGGAAAAGCCGTATCATCTTCGAGGAGCTAAGATTATCTGTACCTTGAAGCATCGCTGGTGATTTCCAGTTGGAGAAAGAAACTTGGGACACGGAGAGGGGGAAGAAAAATATTTCAATAATTCTAGGCGCAATAAATTATTGCAGTAATGCTGATATGTGATGGAAACCTTAGTTTTGGACCAGGGAAGTGGCAAATAATCTTTCAATGGAAGAGAATAATAAAAGGGAATATAAGTAAAGAAATTCAATATATTATGCTTCACATTATCACAGCCAGAATCTCATTCGTCCAAAATTGGAAACAAAAAATTGTCCCCTCAAAAGCAGAGATCATAAAAAAGGTGCGAGAATGTGCCGAAATGGATAAATTAATGATTGAACTAAGAGATAGAGAGGAAATAGAGTATTATAAGATATGGAATAAGTGGCGTAATTGGCTAGAAAAGAGATGTAAAAGGAAGGAAGGAAGGAAGGAAGGAAGGAAGGAAGGAAGGAAGGAAGGAAGGAAGGAAGGGCCATGGTGGAACAGTGGTTAGAATGCAGTATTGCAGGCTGACTCTGCCAACTGCCAGTGGTTTGATCCTCAAATTTGACTCAGCCTCCCATCCTTCTGAGGTGGGTAAAATGAGGACCCAGATTGTTGGGGGCAAGATGTTGACTTTGTAAAACTGCTTAGAGAGGGCTGAAAGCCCTAGGAAGCGGTATATAAGTCTAACTGCTATTGCTATTAAAGTCCTGTCCTTAAAGATCTGAAAAGAGCTGGATCCGATGGGAGGGAAAGATCCTGAACTCTGGCAAATAAATGGACCAAAGTCTGAGACTGATGCTTATATACAAGCAGGAGGAATATCCTAAATTTCCTTTTTTTTTTTTTGCAACGATATCCTCACAGTCTTTCTTGCCACATTTAGAATCCTCGCATAGGGTGTGTGGTGGTACATTCAAGCAAGCTGTTAAAATTGGCAGTAAAACTTTGCAACACCTTTGTTGCAGCTGTTCTCACTCAGAGAAGGTAGCAGAAGTAGGACAGCAGCAACTTTACAGGACAGTCGACAAAGGAGAAGAGAAATTCTCCCAGGGACTCCGTGTATTTGCAATTTCTCCATCTACTGGAGAAATACATATATAGCATGTCACCTTGCGGGAAGATGGATGGTGTTTCCTCAAATTGGAGTCAGGTTAACAGACTGGGAAGGGACCTTGCAGGTCATCTAGTCCAACCACACACACACCGCCAGCAGGAGACCCTACACCATTTCTGACAGAGGGCAGTCCAATCTCTTCTTGAAAGCCTCCAGTGATGAAGCTCCTTCTGAAGGCAACTGCTGTTCCTTCTGTTGATTGTTCTCACTGTCAGGAAATTCCTCCTTATTTCTAGGTTGAATCTCCCCTTGGTCAGTTTCCATCCATTATTCCTTGTCTGGACTTCGGATGCTTTGGAGAATAGCTTGATCCCCTCCTCTCTGTGGCAGCCCCTCAAATATTGGAAGACTGCTATCGTGTCTCCCCTGGTCCTTCTCTTCCCTAGACTAGCCAGGCCCAGTTCCTGCAACCGTTCTTCATATGTTTTAGCCTCCAGTTCTCTAATCATCCTGGTTGCTCTTCTTTGCACTTCTTTTTTAGAATCTCAACAACTTTTTTATAGTGTGGTGACCAAAACTGGATGCAGTACTCTACTCTTAATAAGCCTTTATAGAGTGGAATTAGTACCTCCCTTCATCTTGATTGTATCCCTCTGTTAAAAGGACTTTCTTGGTTTAAAAAAAATAGATGTTCCATTCAGTGGTGGGATTCAACATTTTCTTCCTACTGGTTCTGTGGGTGTGGCTTGGTGGGCATAGTGTAGCTTGGTGGGTGTGGCTTGGTGGGCATAGTGTAGCTTGGTGGGTGTGGAGTGGTGGGCATGGGAGGGGAAGGATACTGCAAAATCCTGATTCCCTCCCACTCCTGGGAAAGGATACTGCAAAATCTCTATTCCCTCCCCACTCCAGGGGAAGGATACTGCAAAATCCCCATTCCCTCCCCCCCTCTAGGGGAAGGATACTGTAAAATCCCCATTCCCTCCCCACTCCAGGGGAAGGATACTGCAAAATCCCCATTCCCTCCCCCCCTCTAGGGGAAGGATACTGTAAAATCCCCATTCCACCCCTCTAGGGGAAGGATACTACAAAATCTCCATTTCCTCCCCACTCCAGGGGAAGGATACCGCAAAATCCCCATTCCCTCCCCACTCCTGAGGAAGGATACTGCAAAATCCCCATTCCCTCCCCACTCCAGGGGAAGGTTACTAAAAAAATCCCCATTTCCTCCCCACCCCACTAATGTGCTTTCCAGCTCCATTCTCTGTGCAAGGCAACAGAAAACACCCAGCCAATCAGCTGGGATTTGGGAGGCAGCGAATAGGTGGGGGCATGGCCAGCCAGAGGTGGTATTTGCCGGTTCTCCAAACTACTCAAAATTTCCACTACCGGTTGACCAGAACCGCTCAGAACCGGCTGAATACCACCTCTGCTTTCATTTATCATCCACGAAGCTTCTTCAGCTCTGATTGGATGGTGGGGAATGAAAGGATATTCGCCATTGTTGCAAAGCTTCTAAATATTGCTCAGCTACAAGTCCTAGCTTACCCAATCTGCATCGCCTTCAACATTAAGGAACGCTGAAAATCGTTGTTCAGTAATAACCAGAGGAATTCATGCATCACTGCCCAGATGCCACTGAAGGGATGGCATTCTAATTAGTGAGCAGCTAAGTGGGGGGGGGGGTTGGATAGCATGCCAATTAAATGAATCCATCGGAAAAATGTGCCCCCAACGTGTTAATCCAAGGAAAATATCATATGTGACACCGCAAGGCGTCAGTTCTGGAACTAGTAATGACTAGATAAATTGGTGGACAGCACACTTCCTACATCTTCAGAGGATGCAAAAACTGGGCGGGGCCAGCAGCTAAGACTTCAGAAATAACGAACAAGGATTCAAAACGGGAGAGAAAGTTTCAAAATAATGCAATGACATTTAACAGGGGCGCGTGCAAAGTTCTTTGTGGCTGAGACGGCAGTTTAATCCCCCAGATATCGGGTGGAGCGTGCCTTGAAAATGTCTTGTGAAAAAATGGGATTCACAGTGGCAGTAGACAAGGGAGAATGTCCCACCAAAAAGAAACAGTTACACAGCCAAGAAGGGAATAGTGGGAAAATACTAGGAAAAACCCTGGGAAAAACTACTAGAACGATAAAATTAAAAGTAAGAAAAAAGATTTTGAAGATACAATAATTAGAAGAAGAAGAAGGAGAAGGAGAAGAAGAAGAAGAAGGAGGAGGAGGAGGAGGAGGAGGAGGAGGAGGAGGAGGAGGAGGAGAAGGAGAAGGAGAAGAGAAGGAAGAAGAAGAAGAAGAGGAAGAAGAAGAAGAAGAAGAAAAAGAAGGAGAAGAGGAGGAGGAGAAGAAGAAGAGGAAGAGGAAGAAGAAGAAGGAGAAGAGGAGGAGGAGAAGAAGAAGAGGAAGAGGAAGAAGAAGAAGAAGAAGAAGAAGAAGAAGAAGAAGAAGAAGAAGAAGAAGAAGAAGAAAGAAGAAGAAAAAAGAAGAAGAAAAAGAAAAAGTAGCAGCTAGGAGAATGGGAGGAAAGAAGAAAGAAAGAAGAAAATTAAAATGAAGTAGAATCTTTGAGAGACCAAGAGAAAATGGTTAGAGGAGAAGGAAGGGAAAGAAGAGATATATTAGTAGATTAAAGAGAACTGTATTAATATTGTTAATAGTATGTAGTCAATTAAGATATAAGGGAACTATAGTAACATTGTTAATTGTGGATAATTAATTAAGTTAAATGTTCTCTATGTAAAAATTGGACTTGAGGATGTATGTTGCTTATAGTAAAATAGACCAACAGATGAAATATGAAATGGTAATTTGGTTTAACTTTGAAGGGGCAATTAGTGATACTATTTATGTACTAAGAAGAAAATAAGTTTTAAGATGAAAAATATGGAAAGAGAATAATATGGCTGAAAATGGAAACAGAACTATGATTACGTATATGAGAGGATGTAAAAGAAAAACCATGGACAACACTTTGTTTATAAAACATGTCAAAATTTGTAGCAAAAAAATAAAAACCTTGTGAAAAATACTTGTGAAAAATAACTTAGAACCATTAACAGAATAACGGAGTTAGAAAGGGACCTTGGAGGTCTTCTAGTCCAACCCCTGCTGAAGCAGGAGACCCTATACCATTTCAGTCAAATGGTTGTCGAGTCTCTTCTTAAAAAGTTCCAGCGTTGGAGCATTCAACAACTTCTGGAGGCCAGCTGTTCCATTGGTTGATTGTTCTCATCGTTAGGAAGGTTCTCCTCAATTGCCAATTCTCTCCTGGATTAGTTTCCATCCATTGTTTCTTGTCTTGCGTTCTGGTGCTTTGGAGAACAGATTGACCCCCTCCTCCTTATGGCAGCCACTCAAAATACTGGAATCCTGCTATCATGTCACCCTTAGTCATTCTTTTCACTAGAGCAGACGTAGCAACTGTTAGTTGTATGTTTTATCCTCCAGTCCTCTAACAATCTTGGTTGCTCTTCTCTGCACTCTTTCCCTGTTATCCTTCTGTCTCTTTGTCTTCCATAGTGGCTGTTACAGTCCTTAAGACTCACGGTGGCACAGTGGTTAGAGTGCAGAACTGCAGGCTACTTCTGCTGACTGCCGGCTGTCTGCAATTTGGCAGTTCGGATCTCATCAGGTTCAAGGTTGATTCAGCTTTCCGTCCTTCCGAGGTGGGTAAAAGGAGGACCCAGATTGTTGGGGGACAAGAGGCTGACTCTGTAAAGCACTTAGAGAGGGCGGTATAGCACTGTGAAGCGGTATATAAGTACTACTGCCCTTCCTTCCTTCCTCCTTCCTTCCTCCTTCCTTCCTCCTTCCTTCCTCCTTCCTTCCTCCTTCCTCCCTCCCTTCCTTCTTCCTTCTTCCTTCTTCCTTGCTCCCCCCTCCCTTATAATCAGAGTGCATTACTGCAGGCTCCTTCTGCTGCTTGTCTGCTGCCTGCAATTTGGCAGTTCGAATCTCACCAGGCTCAAGGTTGGCTCAGCCTTCCGTCCTTCCGAGGTGGGTAAAACGAGGACCCAGATTGTTGTGGGGGCAAGAGGCTGACTCTGTGAACTGCTTAGAGAGGGCTGTAAGGCACTAAAATGCAGTACATGTCTATTGCTATTATGCTGTCTATTGTAGAAGTAGATGCAGATCTCTAAACTTCCAGCTAAGGCACGTTGAGTTGGTGAAAATCCAGGGCTCTCTCTAAACTTGTGAATTTTCCAGAGAATGCACAAAGGTTGTGATTTCTCTCCTCCCTCCCCCTTGTTCAACATTGGCATGCAAGAAAAGTACATTCACAGCAATATGCGCCACATTCTGAATGAAGAAATGTTCCCTTTTATTCCTCAAAAGCCTCCCGTCAATCAAATTTCACTGGGTGACCCCAAATCCCTTGCCTTCGGAAAAACAGGGAACCAGTTCTATTTACCCCCTGCCAACAGCTTCTGATGTTATCTCCTTATATCTCATGAATGGATGACAATTGCTCTATCTCCAATTAATTCTTGTTTCTTCTTTGAACCCTTGCCTTTAAAAAAAAGAAAAACCCACATAAAATGCTCCAGTCATTTAAACTTCATTATTTGTTTTGTTTTAAGAAAGGATGGTGTGGATTTCTTTAAAAAAATAAAAAAAAATAAAACTGCATTCAGTTTTGGTCGCCACAATGTAGAAAAGATGTGGAGACTCTAGAAAGAGTGCAGAGAAGAGCAACAAAGAGGATTAGGGGACTGGAGGCTAAAACATATGAAGAACGGTTGCAGGAACTGGGCATGGCTAGTTTGATGAAAAGAAGGATTAGGGGAGACATGATAGCAGCCTTCCAATATCTCAGGGGTTGCCACAAAGAAGAGGGAGTCAAGCTATTCTCCAAAGCACCCGAGGGTAGAACAAGAAGCAATGGGTGGAAACTAATCAAGGAGAGAAGCAACTAAGAATTAATTTCTTGACAGTTAGAACAATTAATCAATGGAACAACTTGGCTCCAGAAGTTGTGAATGCTCCAACACTGGAAGTCTTTAAGAAGAAGTTGGATAGCCATTTGTCTGAAGTGGTGTAGGTTTTCCTGCCTAAGCAAGGGGTTGGACTAGAAGACCTCCAAGGTCCCTTCCAACTCTGTTATTCTATTCTAAAATTGTTCCTTCTGCTTGATTTCCCCCCCCCCTTTAACAATGCTTTTGTATTTTTAGGTGTGTCAGACACGCTGGTATATAATATTCTAAATACACGCCAGAGTTAGAAAATAGCTTTATGATGCATGCTGTTATTTTGAGGCTTCTAATAATACTCTGGATTGCATTTATTTCTTTTATTTCTTTTCTTTTAGTTAAGACCCTGATTTGTCACCAAGTTGGAGACTGGGGGTTGCTGAGTATATTTTCTTTTATTATTGGTAATGAAATGTTAAGAGTAGAATGAATATTACTGGGCAGGATGACGTTGGTGGAAACAGATACAGTGAAATGCACAGGTGTGGGGTGGGAAACACTTGGCTTCTTCACAGGAGGTGTGAAAGAAACCCTGAAAATTGTGATGTTCATTAGCTTTGCAAGAGCCAAATAGCGCGAGGAAGAGCACTTAGACTTATATACCGCTTCACAGTGCTTTCCTGCCCTCTGTAAACGGTTTACAGTCAGCCTCTTGCCCCCAACAGTCTGAGTCCTCATTTTACTGACCTTGGAAGGGTGGAAGGATGAGACAACTGTGAGCCAGTCCAGATCGAACTCCTGGCAGTCGGCAGAGTCAGCTTGCAATGCTGTAGTCTTGTTTCTTTTTGTTTCCCTTCCTTCCTTCTCATCTTCCTTCATTCCATCTCATCTCTCCTTCCTTCCTTCTTCCTTCCTTCCTTCCTTCCTTCCTTCTTTCCTTCCTTTCCTCCTTCCTTCCTTCCTTCTTTCCATCCTTTCCTCCTTGCTTCCTTCCTTCCATCCTTCCTTCCATCCTTCTTTCCTTCCTTTCCTCCTTCCTTCCTTCCTTCCTTCCTTCCATCCTTCCTTCCTTCCTTCTTTCCCAATAGCACTTAGACATATATACTGCTTCACAGTGCTTTACAGCCCTCTCTAAGCAGTTTACAGAGACAGCTTATTGCCCCCCCCCTCAAATATGCTGGGCCCTCATTTTACCCACCTCTGAAGGATGGAAGGATAAGTCAACCTTGAGTTGGTCAGAATCGAACTGCCGAACTGCTGGCAGTCGATAATCAGCAGAAGTAGCCTGAAATACTGCATTCCAACCACTGCACCACCATGGCTTCTAGGTATCAGAGAGGCTACAGATTTAGCCAGAACTGTTGGTTTTCTCACTTCTATTTGTAAGTAGTACAGAGAAGTACAGAGGTAGTATTCAGCCAGTTTGGACAGGTTTGCTCGAACCGGTAGCGGAAACCGGCCTGCCACCTGCCCCAGATCTATGTCGCCCTATTTAGACACATTTTTGTACCTGAGTGCATGAACGGCAATGTGCATGCATGGAAGGCCGGGTGCATGCATGGATGGGGCGCATGGAAACATAGTGAGATTGTACGTGTGCAGGCATGCACATTTACCAACCAGTAGGGAAGGTAAGTGAAAACCACCTCTGAAGTAGTATATACTTCTACAGCCTTAGTAAGTAAAGTAAACACTTAGTAAAACCACACCTAGAGTACTGCATCCAGTTTTGGTCACCAGACTATTAACTAGATGTTGAGACATTAGGAAGAATGTAAACTGGTAGGAACCCACCACTGGGATGAAGACCCTTGGAATGGTGTGGGAGCAGGAATGGAGAATTGCAGACTACAGGAACCATTTTGCACCACTCAGGTGACCCTGAGGACACCGATAAACCTCCAAGCGGCCTCAACGTCCCTCTAAAAGGATGCAAATGGCCAGCTGTCTGCAAGGAGTATCAATCCTTCCGTTCCCCACCATCGAGTCCGAGCTGAAGAAGCTTCTTGGATGAGAAGTGAAACGTCTTCAGAGAAAAACCTGATGCAGCCCATGACCTGAGGACACAGTTAAACCTCCAAGTGGCCTCAAGGACCCTCTCAAAGGATGCAAATGACCAGCTGTCTGCAAGGAGTATCAATCCTTCCACTACCCCACTATCCTGTCCGAGCTGATGAAGCTTCTTGGATGAGAAGCGAAACATCTTCAAAGAAAAAACAAGAAAGTCCAGTTGCCTCCTTAAAAAGCACCTTTGGGACACCCAGGTCCTGGATAACTGAGAATATCTACAGACCTTTGATCATTGAAACAATCTACCAGAGGTTGTGGGTGCTCCATCACCTGAGGCTTTTAAGAAGAGACACTTGTCTGGAACCGTATGCTTGAGCAGGGGGTTGGACTAGAAGACCTCCAAGGTCCCTCCCAATTCCGCTATTCTCTTTTAGTCCAGTTGCCTCCTGAAAAAAGCACCTTTGGGACAAGCATCACCTGAATGTCGGAGAATCTCCATGGCCCTTTGCAATTCAAGAATGTGGACTGAAGCTTTTCCTTGGTTTAGAACAGAGCAAAACCGTGGAACAATATTCTTCCCAGCTGGTGAAACCATCCTCTATTAAACGAATGCAGTTGTGTGGGCCTATTTATTTGCTTATTTTTCATGAATGCATCACCCAGCTAATCCGGATTGCTTTCTTTTTATCAGACCCTGCTAATAATAAAAGTGGAGGATCCACCTATAAACGACCAGCCCTCGCGTATTTTCAAGCACACAAAAAACATACATGAAGCTGATCAGAGGGACAGTCGGGAATGTAAATGCAAATAAGAGTGGAAGCACAATTAGAGGGATGTGTTCTACATATTTAAAGCAGCCAGATTACCATTACAAGCAAGGACTCTGGAGACCGACGTTTCCCATTGGAAAAATCAATATAATAGCACCTCTGTGATTGCTCCTGCAAGTGACGTCATTTCAATTAGTGCCCAGACGAAGAAGGCAGCCCCTCCTTCTGGGCTGCCACCTTGTTCATTTCATTGGAACTGGATGTATCGCCCGTGTCTGTAGGGGCCATCAGTTCCTATGGTGGGGAAGTGAAGGCAATGGGCCTTCATCTCGGTGGCTCTAAAGATAGGGAGGCATGGACCTGTACATGAATGTATATATGTGTGTGTGTATATATATATATGTCTGTGGGGGGCAGTGGTGGGTTTCAAAAAATTTCGGAACCTCTTCTGTAGGTGTGGCCTGCTTTCCGGGTCCACTGATGGAACCTCTTCTAACTGGTTCAGTAGATTTGACGAACCGGTTCTACCGAATAGGTGTGAACTGGTAGGAACCCACCTCTGGGCTGCCCCTTCCCAAATCCAGACGAGAGAGATTCCACAGATAATCATAGGGCTAAGCACTCAGGCAAATCAGCCATCAACAGGCACACAGAGATGAACAGTGTCTACATACCATTCAGCTGAGACGCTCAAAAAGCTAAGAGGTCGTAGCAACCCCTTGCCAGCAACCAACACCCAGCTAAGCAGAGATTAACACCCGGATTAACACGAGAACAATAATTAAAAAGTAAACAATGCCCCAAATCAAAGAATTTTTAATTCAGACAATAAACTGTAAGCAGCTTCCACAAACATCCACAGGACAAGCCACTGTCTCTATAAACAGAGAGGAACCCCCCCCCCTTCACACCTAGCACTGATGAGGCTACCTAGTTGGGTCATGAAACATCTGTCAGAAAACCAACAAGCTCATAGATCTGGACTCATGTAGCTTCAGGTTGTATCCTACGGTCATTCAACAGGGATGTTTCAACCTTTTTCATGTTGAAGTTGCTACTATCCTTACACTAGCATCTATGGTCTCTGCGGACGAATGCCTGTGTGCCAAAATTTCTGTGGAGATTCTGTCCTCCAGGTCATGGTTGTCCCAAAGGTGCTTTTTTCAGAAGGCAACTGGACTTTCTGGTTTTTCTTTGAAGACATTTTGCTTCTCTTCCAAGAAGCTTCTTCAGCTCTGACTGTATGGTGGGGAATGGAAGGATTGATCCTCCTGGCAGACAGCTGGTCATTTGCATCCTTTTAGAGGGTCATTGAGGCCACTTGGAGATTTATTTGTGTCTTCTTTAAAGACATTTTGCTTCTCATCCAAGAAGCTTCTTCAGCTCTGGCTGGATGGTGGGGAACGGAAGGATTGATCCTCCTGGCAGACAGCTGGTCATTTGCATCCTTTTAGAGGATCCTTGAAGCACCTGGAGGTTTATCTCTGTCCTCAGGATCACCTGAGTGGCGCTCCTGGTTCCTGTAGTCTGCAGTTTTTTTTCCCCTTTGGAAATCCATTCCTACTCCCACGCCATTCCAAAAAATTTTGAATCCCACCCCTGGTCTTTAGGGCAGGCTGAAGAGCTACTTGAATTTTCTGATGGTCGCCAAAGGATATTCTTGTCTTTCTTATAGCTCTGTATTTATCTCTAAATAATTGGTCAGGTTTTTCTTTTCTTTTCCCGTTTCTTAGCAAAGGTAAGTCTGGATCGCATGCTTGGCTTCGAGGCCCAATTAAAAATTGAGAGGTAAAATGTTGTTTCTTTTTGTTCTACGCATCAGAAGCGAACGCTACGGGTAGCTTTCTGCGGATGACCCTCTCTGAATGCAAACCGGGATAATCTATGGAAAGCTATTAATTTTCTCCCGGTCCTCTGTAATAATTATGTTTATTATTGCCATTTATTTCAAATTCTATAAATTTTACCTCTAGTAATGAGTGAAAAAAAGAGAGAGCGCGTGAGGAGCTATTGAAGGAGCACCGTGACTAGCATTAAGGTTTAATATTTACAAGAATATTACTGCCTTCCTCTTTCCTCCACACAAAACCAATAAGTAAGAGTCTATTCACAATCAGCTTCAAGGCCTATCTCTTGACAACAATGGAAATGGTGTTAAAGATTGCGACAGTGTGCGGCGGCCGCCCAGAAAGCCAACACACAATCCTAGGCTGCATTCAACAGAGGGATAGACTCAAGATCATGTCAAGTATTAGCACCACTTTACAAAGCCTTAGTAAGGCCACCCCTAGAGTACTGCATCCAGTTTTGGTTGCCATGATGTAAAAAAGGATGTGGAGACGGTGGTGAAATTTAATTTTTTTTACTAATGGTTTTGTGGGCTTGGCTTAGTGGGCGTGGCAGGGGAAGGATACTGCAAAATCCCCATTCCCTCCCCACTCCAGGGGAAGGATACTGCAAAATCCCCATCCCTCCTCACTCCAGGGGAAGGATACTGCAAAATCCCCATCCCTCCTCACTCCAGGGGAAGGTTACTAAAAAAAATCCCCATTTCCTCCCCACACACACACACACTAATCTGCTTTCCAGCTCCATTTTCTTGCAAGGCAACAGAAAAAACCCAGCCAATCAGCTGGGATTTGGGAGGCAGCGAATAGATGGGGGCATGGCCAGCCAGAGGTGGTATTTGCCGGTTTTCCAAACTACTCAAAATTTGCACTACTGGTTCTCCAGAACCTGTCAGAACCTGCTGGATTTCATCCCTGTGTGGAGATTCCAGAAAGAGGGCAGTGAAGAGTAACAAAGAGGATGAGGGGACTGGAGGCTGAAACATAGGAAGAACGGTTGCAGGAACTGGGCATGTCTAGTTTGATGAAAAGAAGGACCAGGGGAGACATGATAGCAGTCTTCCAATATTTGACAGCGATGAAATTTAATTCCCCCCCCCTTATTGGTTCGGTGGGAATGGCTTGGTGGGGGAGTCAGGTGACTGAGTGGGCATGGCCAACTTTACATCATTCATGGAAACCCACCAAGCCATACTCACCAAGCCACGCCCACAGAACAGACAGAAAAGTTTGGCCGGCAAACCCCTGTGCATGGACACATACAATACATACAATGCATACAATAGCAGAGTTGGAAGGGTCCTTGGAGGTCTTCTAGTCCAACCCCCTGCCTAGGCAAGAAACCCTATACCGTTCCAGGCAAATGGTTATCCAACATCTTCTTAAAGACTTCCAGTATTGGAGCATTCACAACTTCTGGAGGCAACTTCTGTTCCACTGATTAATTGTTCTCACTGTCAGGAAATTCCTCCTCAGTTCTAAGTTGCTTCTCTCCTTGATTAGTTTCCACCCACTGCTTCTTGTTCTACCCTCAGGCTCTTTGGAGAATAGTTTGACTCCCTCTTGTTTGTGGCAACCCCTGAGATATCGGAAGATACTATCATGTCTCCCCTGGTCCTTCTTTTCATTCAACTAGACATACCCAATTCCTGCAACCGTTCTTCATGTGTTTTAGCCTCCGGTCCCCTAATCTTCTTTGTTGCTCTTCTCTGCACTCTTTCCAGAGTCTCCACATCTTTCTTACATCGTGGTGACCAAAACTGAATGCAGACACGTGTCTCCTGCAGGCGCCCCACCCCCGCAGATGAGTGGCAGAGACCCGAAAATCAGCTGGCCAGTGGGAGATGCACATGAATGCACGGTGGAGGTGAGCTGGGGCGAAGGCTCGCTTGCCCACAGAGAAGGCTCTGGGTGCCACCTGTGGCACTGCACCATAGGTTCGCCTATCCCATTTCTAAGGAAAAGGCCCTTTTGATTCCAAGAGAACTTTTATTTAATTGGCCGAGCGAAGGACCGAAAGACTCATATTGTCGCAGGGAGAAAGTTTCCTGAAGCATTTGCATAATTTCTAATCCTTCTGGTCCTTCTAATGCGCTTATCGCGGAATGTCACAAGACACAAAAGGGGGGGCTTCTTGCCCAACCGGGGAACGGGTGGGCAGCATAATTGATGAAGTCTTCACAAGGAGAACAATCAGACAGAAAACACACAGTAGAAGAAGACCCATTCACAACCGCAGGGGAGAATTGGGACAAGCACGGATGTTGATAAACGTAACCGTGGTTTGGGTCCAAGAATACTCTGGACCAAAAGAAAAGGATACTTTTTCTTTTCCCCCTGGAAATAATTGTGGGGCTGGCTGATGATTTTGTCTCCTCGGGATTTTTATTGCTTTCTTCTGCTTTCAATAAAATAAAAATAAAAATAAACCCAGCTGGAAGGGAACTAGATGGAGGCTGTGGTGCCGTCGGAAGTGACTCAGCAGAATCAGCCAAGTGGACCTGGCTAGGAAGAAATCTTCGTCAGCAAAAAGCTGACAAAATGTTTTGCCACGAATGACACAAAAGCTGGAGAAACACCTGCATGCCTTTTTTTGCACATATGCACTGAACATTTTTTTTATTTTATTTTCTAGGAGAAGATATCAGGGCAGCCGGTAAAATCAGGCCAGGCAAGGAATAATGGATGGGGAACTGAACAAGGAGAGATTCAACCTGGATATAAGGAGGAATTTCCTGACAGTGACACCAATGGAACAGAAGTTGCCTTCAGGAGTTGTGGGACCTTCATCCCTGGAGGCTTTCAAGAAGAGACTGGACTGCCACTTGTGTGAAATGGAATTGGGCATGGCTAGGCTAGAGAAGAGAAGGACCAGGGGAGACAGGATGGTATTCTTCCAATATTTGAGGGGCTGCCACAGAGAGGAGGGGACGGCAAGCTATTCTCCAAAGCACCTGAAGGCCAGACAAGGAAGAAGGGATGGAAACTGAGCAAGGAGAGATTCAACCTGGAAATAAGGAGGGATTTTCTGACAGTGAGAGCAATCAACCCATGGAACAGAAGTCGCCTTCGGAAGCTGCGGGAGCTTCATCACTGAAGGCTTTCAAGAAGAGACTGGACTGCCATCCGTCAGAAATGGTGTAGGTGTCAACGTTCCAAATACCATGCCTGGAGACCAAAACATATGAAGAACGATTGCAGGATTTGAGTTTGGCCAGTCTAGAGAAAAGAAGGATAAGGGGTGACATGATAGCAGCCTTCCAGTATTTGAGGGGCTGCCACAAAGAGGAGGAGGGTCAACTTATTTTTGAAAGCACCAGGAGGCAAGACAAGAAACTCTCAAGGAGAGACGCCACCTGGGAGAGAAGACTCCTTCCTTCAAGCCCAGTCCCTTATGAACTGAGGGTGTTCCCTAGTTGGGTCATGAAACATCTGCAAGAAAACCACCAAGATCAGAGAGCATCAGGAACCCCACAGTCCTCCTCCTCTCCCTCCTCCTCTCCACAAACCCCAGTCCCTTCCTGCACTGATGATGCCCCCTAGTTGGGTGATGAAATATTTTCGAGAAAACCTCCGAGCTCAGAGAACACAAAGGACCCCACAATCCTCCTCCTTCTCCTCCTCTTCCTCCTCCTCCTCTCCACAAACCCCAGTCCCTTCCTCCACTGATGATGTTCCCTAGTTGGGTCATGAAATGTCTCCAAGAAAACCACCAAACTCAGAGTGCACCAAAAAACCTACATTCATCCTCCTCCTCCTCCTCCTCCTCCTCCTCCTCCTCCTCCTCCTCCTCCTCCTCCTCCTCCTCCTCCTCCTCCTCCTCCTCCTCCTCCTCCTCCTCCTCTCCACAAACCCCAGTCCCTTCCTCCACTGATGATGCCCCCTAGTTGGGTCATGAAATGTCTCCAAGAAAACCACCAAACTCAGAGTGCACCAAAAAACCTACATTCATCCTCCTCCTTCTCCTTCTCCTTCTTCTCCTCCTCCTCCTCCTCTCCACAAACCCCAGTCCCTTCATCCACTGATGATGTTCCCTAGTTGGGTCATGAAATGTCTCCAAGAAAACCACCAAACTCAGAGTGCACCAAAAACCTTACATTCCTCCTCCTCCTCCTCCTCCTCCTCTTCCTCTTCCTCCTCCTCCTCCTCCTCCTCCTCCTCCTCCTCCTCCTCCTCCTCCTCCTCCTCCTCCCCCCACAAACCTCAGTCCCTTCTTCCACTGATGATGTTCCCTAGTTGGGTCACGAACATCTGCAAAAATCCCCACACCAAGCTCAGAGAGCACCAAGGACCCCACAGTAACCTTCCTCCTCCTCCCCCTCCAACCCCATTCCCTTCCTGCACTGATCCTGTTCCCTAGCTGGGTCATGAAACGCCTGCAAGAAAACCACCCAGCTCCGAGATCACCAAGGACTCCACAGTTCAGCCCTGAGCTGCACATATTCTCTTCTATAGGAAACATCAAGTGGGCATCTCTGCAAATTAAACCTCCCACACTCCGCTTCTTGATAATAGGCAGGTGATTCATTGCGAAGGGATGCTGTTTGCATTCTTGAGAGCTGGGAGAGGAATAACTTTGCTTTTGCAATAGATCTGGCAGCTTTCTCTCTTCCTGAGATGATGTGGGGGGGGAGAGAAACTTTCGGTTCTGAAGAGCAGAAAAGGTGGGAAGGAACCATTGGCGGAGGCCCCCGTGGCAACAGTGGGGCCCTGGAGTGGACACCAAACGCCCTTGAAATGCCACATAGAATAAAGGATGAATTGGGTGGGTGGGAAAGGACAGAGGGAAGGGCTGTAAAATAGGGTCAATACACATGTTGGGAATGAAGAAAGATAGAAAAACAAAGATAGAACATAGAATGACAATTTGGAAGGGACCTTGGTGGTCATCACAGGTGGCTCAGAGGTGAAGATGCTGAGCTTGCCAATCAGAAAAGCCAGCAGTTTGGCAGTTCGAATCCCTAGTGCTGCATAACGGAGTGAGCTCCCGTGACTTGCCCCAGCTTCTGCCAACCTAGCCGTTCGAAAGCACGTAAAAATGCAAGTAGAAAAACAGGAACCACCTTTGGTGGGAAGGGAACAGCGTTCCATGCAACTTTGGCGTTGAGTCATGCTGGCCACATGACCACGGAGGCGTCTTTGGACAGCGCTGGCTCTTCGGCTTTGAAACGGAGATGAGCCCTAGAGCCCCCTAGAGTCAGGAACAACTAGCACATATGTGCGAGGGGAACGTTTACCTTTATCGTAGATAGTTATTGAGGCCATCTGGAGATTTGTCTGCGTCCTCAGGGTCCCCTATGTGGTGCAAAAAGGAGTTGGAGGCTTTCTTGGAACTCCAAACCCATTTGCAATGCTCAAGTGAAATTCAAGGCAATTCCATTTATTTATTCATCATTCTTTAACCCAATTTTACTCGAAGCGAAAGTTAAAAGAAGGAAGCCAGCCTCACGACCCCCCCATACAAAGTGCATATAATGGTTCGAGCACTTCATAGAAATGCTTAGCAATTAATGTGCTTAGAAGGGGCTGTGCGGACAGCGGTTCGGCAGCAGCATTCAATAAACTTTAATGTAGGCTGCCAAGAAGTCAGTTCTGAAATTAAAATATGTATCTTCCGTGTTCATTTTAAAATTGGATTTCTCCTCTTGATGATAAAAGTGCTTGATCCCTAGCAGGAAGGGCCAAGAATGGCTTTCATATTATAAAAAACAAACAATTTTGTTCTAATTATGACCTGATGGCTACGCTAGTAATAATTTCAGGCAAATGCACAATGATTAAATGAGGTTGAAGGGCCATTTATCAATTCCTTTTCTATTTTTAAACATCTATCTGCTTCGCTCAATTATAGGGGAATAGATGTTTGAAAGCTAGAAAATCCCAGTTGGATTCATAACATCCTCTCTGTGCAGTCACTAAGAGTTGACACTGCCTTGATGACACATAATCAATCAATCAATCAATCAATCAATCGGCTTCACAGTAGATATTTTGAGAGGAAAACCAAAAATGGAATGGAAAACTTCTAGCACTTCTCCTAACCAAAATGTATTTCAGTTCTATGTAATGAAATAAAACTTCTGACCATTACAGCATTAAATATGTGGGGGCGCAGATAACTAACAATATGAAGTGGGCCCCTCCACGCATCATCCTTAGCGAAGCATGCAAACCAGCATCTGCATTTCCTGCGTCGGATGAGGGGTGCGCATCTTTCTCCTTCTGTCCTGGCCACTTTTGGACAGAGACATTGCACATTGTAAATAAGGAGAGTGGTATCTGCTAGCCTCCTATCTCTGGTAGGATAATGGTCCACCACTGTAGCCTCTTGTGCCTTCTCTATTGCTCTAAACAAAAGAGACGTCTGGAGTCGTTTTCCAGTTGCTTGCTTCAACTGAAACTTCTAGAAGAAATAATCCCAACGAATCTGCCAGGATTACAAGATATACACGTGGCCTAAGGCAATTCAGCAACAGAACATGATCAGAGCCATGCTTAATCAATCAGTAACCATAATCCCCAGTACACTGGAGTACAGGAGAAATCACATTTTATGCCAATATAGCTTTCTGCCAGCTCAAGGGCTGGAGGTAATACTTTAACTCAAAGAAGAAGAGTCCAGAATCAACTTGTCTTCCCTCCCCGTGGCACAGTCAAGCGCAAAAACAAAATATATATCTCAGGATTTTCTCCCAAGAAGGGAGAAACAGCCTCGAAGATAATATTTCATTGTCTCCAGTTCAAAGACCAACCAACCACCCTTTCCATTCTTTCATTGGCATATAGCCGGGATGGCAAACTATGGCACACTTTCCAGAGGTGGCATGTGGAACCATCTCTATGGGCATGTGCACTGTCGCCAGCTGCTTTTTTTTAATCTATTTTTTTTATTTTTAAACATAAAAAAAAACAATATTAAAAAAAAATGATCTCATCCATTACATACAGCATGTCATTTGGTTACAAGTGCTTTTGCATCCATATTCTCAAATACATTTACACAGATTTTTCATCTAGTATAACTAAACACCTCACTTTCATTGTACAATGTATATTCAGTTACTTTTTAATATTATTATTATTATTTTCCAATAAACCTAATTCCCTTACATTCTTGATTGTCTATTTAATAAGAGTATACCTTTATATAATCACAGATCCCGATGTGAAAGAGATTTACCAACCATTTATATTTGTATATCACTGTTTTCAATTATGTATAATCCCACCAATCAACTATCGAGTATGATTGTGTTCATTATTGTCCTTGTACATCATACATTCAAACAGAGATGTTATTCCTTCATTTTTCAACAAGGTATTCTAAATAGTCACTCTATATATATTACAAAGATATCTTGTTGTTGATAAATAATTTTAATAAGGAAGTAATTAAAAATTGGTACACACACACATATATGTTTTGTTTTTAATTTGTGCTGATAAATAAATAAAGGGAGACTAGTATAGATCTATTTCAAGCTATTTAGCTCTCATCAGCTAGCCATACCCTTACTGGGATTTGAACCTGGGCTATATTACATACTAGGCAGACATCTTAGCCATTAGGCCACAGGCTCTTATCTGTTATCAGCGAAGCCAGGGTGAAAGGTATCTATTAGATTTTTATTGTTATCCGCTGATAACGGATAAGAGCCTGTGGCCTAATGGCTAAGATGTCTGCCTAGTATGTAATATAGCCCAGGTTCAAATCCCAGGAAGGGTATGGCTAGCTGATGAGAGCTAAATAGCTTGAAATAGATCTATACTAGTCTCCCTTTATTTATTTATCAGCACAAATTAAAAAAAAACACAAATATAACAAAGGCAACAGTAAAAATATTGGGTTTCTGTCGTGATGGAATATATATACAACCCCTGGTAAGCCCCAATTATGGGACGAAGCTAACTGCTTCCATCATCTGTCAATCGGCTCGTCACAAGAGTCTATCACGACAGAAACCCAATATTTTTACTGGGATTCCTTCCTGGATGGTGGGGGAATAGAGAGACAATGTCAAATTGGGTGGGTTTCCCCCCTCCCTCTGTATTTTTTGAGAAGTCCGATTTCTTCTAACGGGGGCCGTTTTGGTGTTTTAATAGCTCACGTCCTTTGAGTGTTGCTGGGCTACACGGATTAATTAAAACTCCGAAAGGAGGAAACTGCCCAAGGAGGACAATAGGAAACTCGGAGAAGGAAGGAGAGCGAAAGAAAAGGAAGGGAGGAAGAAGAAAGAGGCAAGGCCATTGACATTCTAGGCATGCACCGCCTGAAATTAAAGCATTTGCCCCTTTGCTTAAAAAGACACACACACAAACACACAAAGGATTTCAGTCCCATTTCTAACCCTTGCCTCCTCATCCTCGGGCCGCTTCTGAAGGTTGGGGGGGAAGGCGCCTAGTTTCCCTTGTAAAGGCGGGTTGCAAATCCTGCTTGACAAAAACAGTGGGGTCAGAGAGTTGTGTGCCCTTCTTCCATTCTTCTGCAGAGAGCAGGCCATGTAATCCTCAGCCGGACAACGTCAGGGAGGGGGAGAAAGCAGATTTTGAAAGAAAAGAAGCGAAGAGGCCATTTGGAATGAAGAGCCTGGAGAGGAGACGCGGAGTGGGGGAATGGGCAGAGGCTGCTTAGGAAATCTCTCGGCCCACCCTCCAACACCCACCCCCCAAAACACACAGACATAACCCAAGCCTTATGCCCAACCTGTTCATCCTTGGAAGAAGGAGAAGGAAGAGTAGGAGAAGGAGGAAAAAAGGAGAAGGAGAAAGAGGAGGGGAAATGAAGGGGGGAAGGAGGGAGGAGGGGAACTGTGGGGCCCTTGATGCTTTCCGAATTTCGATGTTTTCTTGCAGCTATTTCTTGACGCAAACTAGGTAACACCATCAGTGCTAGAAGGGAGCAGGGTTTGTGGCGAGGAGGAGGAGGAAGAAGAAGAGGAAGAGGAGGAGGAGATGGAGTAGGGGGCGGAGGAGGAAGAGGAGGACTGTGGGGTCCTTGGTGCTCTCTGAGCTTGGTGGTTTTGTTCTAGACGTTTCATGACCCAACGAGGGAACGTCATCAGTGCAGGAAGGGAGCGGGGTTTGTGGAGAGGAGGAGGAGGAGGAGGAGGAGGAGGAGGAGGAGGAGGAGGAGGAGGAGGAGGAGGAGGAGGTGGTGGAGGAGGAGGAGGAGGAGGACTGTGGTGTCCTTGGTGCTCTCTGAGCTTGGTGATTTTCTTGCAATGTTTCATAACTGAACTACGTAATATCATCAGTGCTAGTAGTGGAGTTTGTAGAGGGGGGAGGAGTAGGAGGAGGAAGGAAGGAAAGAAGAGGGAGAGAAAAAGGAAAAGAAAAAGAAAGAAAGAGAAAGAGAAAGATAAAAATAAAGAAACCAAATAGGTAATTCACTATGAAGTTCACCTCGATCACCTCAACCCAATAGTAAGGATTTAAATTTCACGGCCAACCTTACAGGGCTGTTGTTGCAGAAACCCATGGGACCTGCAGAGCTGGTGGGAGTGACGGACGTTCCCCAGGGCCATCCGTCCTTGCTGAACAGAAGAATCCAATATTAGGCATCCCCGAAGCATCCACACCTTCTCCCCAAACACACCCAGGAATGAATTCTACTACCTCTTTGCTTGAGGTAGTAGAGAAATATCTTCCCAATCTTCCTCTCAACCTACTCCACTCTATCTTACTTTAAGCCCAAGGCAGACAGCGGGCTGAGACAGCGAAGGGTAGGTTATGGCAGGTAGTGGTCCTTGACATATAACCAAAATTGGGGCCAATATTTCTGTTGCTAAGTGAGGCAGGTGTTAAGGTGTTGAGTTGCACCTCCTTTTCTGGCCTTTCTGCCCCAGCTGTTCAGCGGATTGCCATAGCCGTTAAGTGAATCATGTGGTCATTAAGTGAATCATGTGGTCATTAAGTGAATCATGTGGTCATTAAGCGAATCATGGGGTCATTAAGCGAATCATGCGCTCATTAAATGAATCATGTGGTCATTAAGCGAATCATGTGATCATTAAGCGAATCATGTGGTCATTAAGTGAATCACATGGTCGTTAGGTGAACCCGGCTTAATTAAACCAAGATCCCATTATAAATTTCACAGCGAACTCAGCAGAGGGGAAAAAAATAAAAATAAAGCTGCAATGAAATAAAAACGAATAGAAACATTCACAGCTGGGAAAAAGGGAATGAGGACCAGAGAGAAAGAGGGAAGGGCAGAGCTTAAAGGATCAGGCCATACCGGGGGTCCTCGATTTATGTCCACTTGCTTAGCAACCATGCAACGTTCCGACAGTCCTACTTAGAACCCAGATTTGAAGTTCCCAGGGTTGGCCGAGCCACATTCACGACCACATCTTTTAGGATGCCTTTGATGAAAACGGGCATTTACTTCTGGATTTGGGCAACGCTGCACCCACCACGGAACACCGTGGGTTTGTTTAACGACGGTGGTGTTCCCTTTATGACAGGAGTGCTGGCTTAAGGTTCAAGGAGTTGGTTTAACAAGCATCATAATATGTGTTGTAAAAACAGGTCTGGTTTCTTCTTTCATTCTTTCCTTTCTCTCTGCATTCCTCGCCTCCCTTCCCTTCCCCACCCTCACCTCCCTCCCTCCCTTCCTTCCTATTTACCTTCCTCCTCTCCCTCCCTTCCTTCTCTTACCTCTCCTTTCCTTTCCTTTCCTTCCATCCTTCGTTCCCTTCTCTAAATCCCTCCCTTCTCCTCCCCTCCCTCTCCATCCTTCTTTCTTTCCAACTTATCTACTTACCTTCCTCCTCCTCTCTCGCTCCCTTCCTTCTCCTCCCTCTGCTCCCCTTCCTTCCTTCCCTCCCTCCCTTTCTCCCCACATCTCTCCCTTCCCTACCTTCATCACCCTCCATCCTTATTTACCTTCCTCCTCTCACTCCCTCTTTCTCCTTCCCTTCCTTCTCTTCTCTCCTTTCCTTTCCTTTCCATCCAACCATCCATCCTTCCTTCCCACTCTCTGCATCCCCTTCCTCCCCTCCCTCCTTCCTTCCTCCCCTCCCTCCCCATCTTACTTCTTTCTTTCCATCTACTTACCTCCCTCCTCCTCTCTCCCTCCCTTCCTTCTTCTCCCTCTGCTCTCCTTCCTTCCTTCTCTCCCTCCTTATTTACCTTCCTCCTCTTCCTCCCTTCCTTCTCCTTCCATTCCTTCTCTTACCTCTCCTCTCCTCTCCTTTCCATCCATCCATCTTTCCTTCTCTCTGCATCCCTTCTTCCCCTCCCCTCCCTCCTTCCTCCTCTCCATCCTTCTTTCTTTCTAATTTCCCAACTTACCTTCCTCCTCCCCCTCCTCTCTCTCCCTTCCTTCTCCTCCCTCTGACACCCTCCCTCCCTTCCTTCCTTCTACCTGCTTAGAGTAGTTCCTTCCTCCTTCCTTATCTGGAAGCCCCAGGGGGTTTTGTCCTCAAAGGTGGAAAGTTTCCATCCTTTCCTTATCTTTGCAATGCAGGGCCAAATGCCCCAAGAATGAGCAAAGAGGCATTTGGGGCGTCTCTTCTGTTTACTTTGAGGAAATTCATCCGGTTTTTTTTTCATCCCAGTCTGAAGATTCTAATCGGTTTGATCAATAAAATGAAAACGACAGCAACTGTCTGGGCTTCATGTATTGATTTATTGATTCAATTGATGCAGCTGCCGGTCTCAGCAGGTGACTCTGCTATGACATTAAAAATAAAGTGTTGCTAAATACGATTTTCAGATAAGGTTGCTTGCAAACTCTAGGAGTGGACTGGAGATAGATTTCTGGGTTCTCATTTTCTTGAGAAAACAACAAATTCTGGGAATTCTTTCCTTCCTTCCTTCCTTCCTTCCTTCCTTCCTTCCTTCCTTCCTTCCTTCCTTCCTTCCCCTTTCCATACATTTCCTTCCATCCTTTCTCCTCTTCCTTACTTCCTCATACCTTTCTTCCTTCCCTTTTCTATCTCTATCCCTTTACTCCCACTCTCCTTCCTTCCTTCCTTCCTTCCTTCCTTCCTTCCTTCCTTCCTTCCTTCCTTCCTTCCTTCCCCTCTCAACCATAATTTCCTTCCTTCTTTCTTCCCTTCCTTCCCCTCCATACATTTCCTTCCTTCCTTCCCTTCCCTTCCCTTTTCTATCTCTATCCCTTTACACCCACTCTCTCATTCCCTCCTTCCTTCCCCTCTCAACCATACATTTCTTTCCTTCCTTCATTCCTTCTTTCTCCTCTTCCTACCTTATGCCTTCCTTTCTTCCTTTTTCCTCTATCTCTATCCCTTTACTCCCACTCTCTCGTTCCCTCCCTCCCTCCCTCCTTCCTTCTTTCCTTCCGTCCCCTTTCAACCATACATTTCCTTCCTTCCTTCTTTCTCCTCTTCCTTCCTTCCTTCCTCATACCTTTCTTCCTTCCTTTTTCCTCTATCTCTATCCCTTTACTCTCTCCTTCCCTCCCTCTTTCCCTCGCTTCCTTCTTTCCTTCCATCCCCTTTCAACCATACATTTCCTTCCTTCCCTCCCTTCCCCTCGCCATACATTCCCTTCCTTCCTTCCTTCCTTCCTTCCTCCTTTTCCTTCTTCCTCCCACCTTTCTTCCTTCCCTTTTCTATCTCTATCCCTTTACTCCCACTCTCTCCTTCCTTCCTTCCTTCCTTCCTTCCCTCCCTCCACCTGGGAGTTAAAGTTCACCTGTCTTAATTTTTGTCAATGTTGAGAGGTGCTGGGTTAAACATATATCTCTGTAGAGGCATTGGCATTAAATCCAGCTCTTTATCAGTGAGAGGGGCGACATATAAAACAATCCAATCTGAGCCCCTTTCTGACCCAGGGCAGGCCTTCTGGTTCTCCCCACTGATTTAAATAGTTCACAAATACAGCACCCAGCTAGGGGGTAGGGAAAATACCCAGAGTGCCCAATGGTGACTGGCACGAGTTTTCTCCCCTCAAAAGACAGGAACCCAGAACTCTTGTGAATGAGACACCCATGAAAATAATACGTGTTAGGGCACAATAAAATGTAGACACAATGCCTCTGAGCCAGCTGATGCAGGAAATCAGCTGGAAGGATGGGAAATTGGTGCCAGCCCTGAGGATGTTACCTACTTGTGTCATGAAATATCTGGAAGCAAACTATCAAGCTCTGGGAGGACCCCACATCCTGGGGTCTCCACTATGGTAACCCCGAGTTACCAATATTCTCTTCTATTGGTGAGGACTGGAAAGTGGTGATGAAAGAAATGTCCTTCTGGGTTCGGCTCCAAGTGGGGAAAAAGAGACTGGAGACATGGAGGCTGCTTGGAAAGATGGTTTTTATGGTGGACAGGACCACATGGCTTGAAGTCCTGAATAGAAATAGCAATAGCAATAGCAGTAGACTTATATACCGCTTCATAGGCCTTTCAGGCCTCTCTAAGCGGTTTACAGAGAGTCAGCATATCGCCCCCAACAATCTGGGTCCTCATTTTACCCACCTCGGAAGGATGGAAGGCTGAGTCAACCCTGAGCCGGTGAGATTTGAACCGCTGACCTGCTGATCTAGCAGTAGCCTGCAGTGCTGCATTTAACCACTGCGCCACCTTGGTGATCACATGCTTCAATGTTGGTGGAGAAGAAGAGAAGGAAGGACTGAGATGCTGAAAGTCCCTGGTTTTATGCCCTCTCTGGCCTTTGATCTTGAGCTTGTATTCTGATTGGTTGTCAGACTCCTATGGGGCCATGCAGGGGCAACTCTCTAGGCTGCGCTTTGAATCCAGGTTTGGTTGAGTTCTCAGATGCCATGTGGGGAGTTGGGTAAAAGGGCCAATATTATCATGCCTTAATCCCATCCCCCTGGAGCTGAAGTGGAGAAGTCTTTATTATGTAAAGTGGACAAGCTTGGCCTTCTTAATGACAAAGTGGGGATGGGCAGGAAGCTACAGGCAGCTATTCTGTCTTTATAAAACATGTTTCTTTCTTTTCACACCCAGAGAAATATTCTGCCTTTTCAATATTTCCTAGGATATTTCATTTTTTTCTGGGAGAGGGCTAGGTGATAACTTCCTACAATGGCAAAGCTGGTCTCATAGCTAATGAGACGCCAAGAAAAGCAGACCCCCCTCCACTTCTTCCCCTTACCTGCTTGCATTCCCCCTACCCTGGGGCTTGTTAACCCAGAACAGAAGACCCTAGACCTTTTAACACAAGGGTCCCCAACCTTTCAGACCTCAGGGACCACTAAATTCATAATTTCAAATCCCGCGGACCACTAATAGGATCTGCCTAATAACCGGCTGCGTGGGTGTGGCTAGGTAGTCATGTGACTGGGTGGGCGTGGCCAACTCAATGTCACTCATGTTGAGGGGCTCCTCGCCAACCTCTACTCGCCCCTCCCCTCCCAGGCACTCCTTCCTTGCCCACTGAGGCTCCTTAAGCCCCCAACAGGAAGCCGTTGCTGGAGCTAAGCAGCCACCAGGAGAAAGAGTTGGCAAATAGGCTCAGTTCAAATTGGATCCGACCGAGGAGGAGGCTCAGCAGAAGCACCTCACTGAGGACTGCAAGCATGGGCTTTCCAAGCAGAAGGAAGGCCTGCAAGTGTGCAAGGCCAGGTATTGGTGCCTGGAGGCTCAGTGGGCTGAGATGGTCAGCCAGTTCCAGGCCATGATGCAGCCCCACTGGAACGAGGCCCTCCGGCTCTTCCCCACCAGCGGCCCTTCCCTCCAGCCTTCGCCCAAAGCCCCCCACCAGGAGGCTGAAGCAGACCCCAAGTCAGAATTTCTGCCCCCCCTCCGACCCACACAAAAAAACCCTGAAGGGGGAGACTCTCTGCAGCAAGCATTTATTGCACCTATCCGTCCCAGGGGCCGTACTATGAGGACCCCTGATTTAGTGCAATAGAGAAAATGCAAATAATTTTTCTGCAGACCACCAAAATTTTCTTGCAGACCACCAGTGGCCCACGGACCACCAGTTGGTGGCGGCTGGTTTAGCACATGGTAAGACCCCAGCCACAGTCTCCAACAAGTCGGGTGAACTGGGGGAAGAGGCCCTCTGCGTTTGCCACCTGGAGTTTGGGGGTCAGCCAGAAATGATGGACGCTGAACTTTCAAACATGAGAAGGGGGTGCAGGCAGGGCAAAAGCTGCCCGAGGCTGCCTCCCCTTCCTGGGCTTTTTTGGGGCACAGGGAGCGGCTTTGAGCCCTGTGTGCCAACTAGGCGCCCCCCTCCCCCGCAAGAGAGGTTGTAAGATCTCCCCTTCGGCGCTTCCCAGTCCTTCTCCACGGGAAGGCAGCATCCAAGAGATGCCTGGCGCGCCTGCGCAGAAGATCGACCCTCACGGTGGGGGGGCGGGGGATAGGCTAGGCGATCCTTAGGCGCTCCGCTCCACGTTCCCACGTTCATTACGCTTCTTTCTTTCTTTCTCTCCCTCCCTTTCTTCTCACGTTTCCCCCGCGGGTGGGTGGGTGGCTGGGCAGAAGGGAGGGGGGGGGGAATCAAAGACCCTCCGGTCAGCTCTCCTCTTCCTTTCCAAACAAGGGACCCCCTGTCGCTGCCCCCCTCCCCACACTCCCTCCCCACCAGACCCGTTTTCCCCATGCCAACCCCTCCCCCCACCACCCCCCAAACGAGGCCAAGAGCAAATCTTGCTCGCCCGTCCCTTCCAACCGACGCCCCTGCCCAGCTGTTCCTCAACCCCCCCACTTCCATGCTTTGCATCTGCTCCGCCACCTTGCAGAGCTCGCTCCCTCCCCCCCAACGACCCCCCCCTGGGGGTCTACGCCGGTTCCCCCCCAGCCCTCCAAACCCTCCCGTTGCTCATCCAGACATCGCGCCCGGCCACCTCTTGCAGGGACCTCTCCAAGCCATTTCAAGAAAGTTTTCCCGGGGTGGGTCGCCCCGAAGACCGTTCGGCTGTTGTCTCGCTTAGCGGCGGAGCCCTCTCTTCCCACTCCCGCGGCTGGCCTTTTTGCGGGGGGTGGGGGGGGGAGGTGAGGACGGGAGGGAGGGAAAGAGGAGAAGGAAGGATGACAGTGCGCTTATACGCCCGGCTTGCCTCCTTCAGTCGGAGAGGCTTCTGCCGGCTTGGCGAAGGGAGCCGTGCGCCCGAGAGCGCGCAGCGATCCGTCACTGGCTCCTTTCCCACCCCGCCTCTCTTGCCCGCCCTCCTCCTCCTCCTCCTCTTCCTCCTCTCCATCCCTCTCTTTCTCTCTCTCTCTCACTCCCGGGCGAGAGAGAGCTGGAAGGAAGCTTATAAAAAGCCTGATGTAATCCGCGCCGCAGCCTCTGGGTACCACGAAGCGCCGCGGGGGAATCAAGAGCGCAAGCATTAGCCAGCCGCCCAGGTAGCTAAAAAAAAGCGTGCGAGGAAGAGGAAGGGGAGGAAGAAAAGGAGGAGGAAGAAGAGGAAGAGAAGGATATTCCGGGAGGAAGAAAAAAAAGGCTTCCAAACAGCTCGCTGCCTTTCTGGGGAGGGGGCTCCATCTCCCCCCCCCCTCCCTAGCGCCGAGGAAGGGAAGCGTAAAAGCCCAGCCGAAGCCGCGGGCTGTGCGGATGTGAGCAGGCGCTTATTCGGTCGGATCTCCGGACTTCTGTTCAGCCGCATCCTCCGTCCAGTTTGGGCTAATATTCCCTCCCCTCCACACACACACAGACTTGGCTCGCGCCCACCTAATTCCAGAATATTTTGATTTTCTTCCTTTTTTTAAAATTCGGACTTGGCGACCCTCTCTCTTTCCTTTTTGAACTAAACCCAACGGCGAAGGAGACCAACGACCCAGGAGCGCCGGCGTTTTCCGTGTGCCTGTTTGTGTGTTTGTGTGTGTGTGTGATTTCGCGAGTGCTGGAAGCTGTGTGGAAGACTTTTCCAAGTTTCGTTTGGGGTGTGGGTGTGTGGTTTTTTTTTTAAGTGTTTTTTTTTTTCAAAGAGTGGGCTGGAAGCAAAGGAAAAAACACACCAAACTCACACTGTTTCCCCCCAAAAAAATATTATTATTATTATTGTTAATAATAATAATAATAATCTTGGTATTGGCTCCCTGGGGGAGCCCCCATGGCTCGCTTCTCCTTTCTGGATTTGTGGATGTTTTCCATTTGGGATTTGCTCCGGCTGAGAAGAAGGATATAATTGCCTGGACTCTCTTAAAAAGGTAAGATCTCCATGATTATGGATGATTATTGTTTTTCAATCCCTTAATAACAGGCAGCTTTAATTCAGCTGTGCGCTGGGAATTGGCGTTGGCTACGGGGATGAGAAGAAAAAAGCAATGTATTTTGGGTGAGTGGGTGTGGGAGAATGTCAACCCCCCCCCCAAACCTAATACCGAGCCCTGCAGGATCCGAGCGTGGAAAGATGTCCTTTCAATATATATATATATATTGGGGGGGGGGGGGTCTCTTTGGCCCGTGATAAGAAACCCCCGACCCCAGCTTTTGAGGGACAACTTTATTCGCTGCCGCGAACCGAAGCGCTGAAATTTTGGGTTCGACGGGGAAGAGGTAAAACCCTCGATCTGGAGGCAAAAAAAAAGGGGGGGGGGATATTGCGCGAATCCATAAAGTTCGGACGCTCCAAAAGCTGCTTGCTCCAGAGGGGTCTGGAGGTGGGGAGGGGGCGACAATCGGACGGGGGGTGTCTCGGTGTCTTCACCCCATCCAGCTCCGAATTTCATTCCCCTCTGCGGGACCTGCTCGCCAAAGCACCGATCCAGCTGGCGTCGGGATCCCTTTGGATCGCTCCCTGCCGCCCGGGAGATGCGCGCCTTGGGACTGCGACCCTCCCCCCCCCGCCGCGCAGGCTTTACTCGGGAGTAAAGTGCGAGGATCCCGACTACCCGCTAAGGCAAGCCGGCTCCCTTGCTCTTTTTCCCCCCTCCCCAATCCTTCCCCCTCGCCTTCTCTTGCGCCTCTAAGACCCCTTTATAGGATCGGGAAGGCTAGAAAGCGAACTTCAGGAGGGAAGTCACCAATGAAGGGCGGCGGCGGCGGCGAGAAGGAACCTTTCTGTGTGGGGGGGGGGGAAAGGGGGGGGAGAAGCCCCCTGGATGCTTAATCGCAAGTAATCCCGTCATCTTCCTCCCTCCCCAAAAGTGGATTACGCATTTGGCAAGCGAGGCGTTTTGCGCGCCCTCTCTTTAGCTGAGAAGAGATGGGGGGGGAGCCACATTATTTGAGGAGGGGGGGGAGGCAAACTTTCGCCGGGTTGCCAAAAGCATCGCGTCGCCCCCCTCCCCACCTCCCACCCGAAGAAAACGACCTTCTCTGCTTTGCAAGGAGGCTGAAGAAAGGACGAGCGGGCGGTGTGGGATGTTTAATGCTTCTTCCCCGGGCCCTTGGTGTGTGTATGTGGGGGGGGGGTCTTTCGCTAATTTCGGGGTGCGGAGAGGGGGAGCAAGATCCTACCCACTCATCCCCTTCTCCCTCCGAGGCTTAGGGGTTTCTTTTTATTCCCGACATATGGTCAAGGCGGGGAAGAGTGGCACTAGATTCGGGGGCGATAACCGGCAAGCTTTAATTTCATCCCGAGTGAGACGCTTTTTTAGCCAAATAAAATGAGTTGTCTTGCTGATTTATTTGTTGCAGTCATTGGGGGGGGGGGGGGGAAGGATCTTTGAGGGTAGGGTTTCAGGGAAAGAGGAAAAGGTGGAGCTCCCGCCTGCCATCAGGAGGTTGTGTGTTCGATCCTGGGTAGAGGCAGATGTAGGGTCTCCTGCTTGGGCAGGGGGTTGGACTAGATGACCTTCAAGGTCTCTTTCAACTCTTGTTATTCTGTTACTTCAAGCCCGGGATTCATAGCTCTAGGTTTCTAGCCCTGCACCCACCCCGCTTCAAATCTGACAGAGTCTAGGGGCATCTCTTCTTGGCTGGCTGGCCCCTTTTGGATGAAAAAGCCAGGAATTGTCCATTTTCTAGCCAATGAATGGAGCTGCAAGCTCCAGAAACCTCCCGCCTCTTAATGAAATGAGTTAGTTGGAAAAAGATACTACAGACTCTTTCCCCCCACCTCTGGATACTGTAGACCAAGATGAAGTCAGGACTAAAGAAATCCAAGGAATGGGTTGGCTTTGAATGGTCAAGCTTGAACATCAAAGCAACATGGATTAAGGAGTGGGTTGGCTTTGAATGGTCAAGCTTGAACATCAAAGCAAGATGGATCAAGGAATGGGTTGGCTTTGAATGGTCAAGCTTGAACATCAAAGCAACATGGATCAAGGAATGGGTTGGCTTTGAATGGTCAAGCTTGAACATCAAAGCAAGATGGATCAAGGAATGGGTTGGCTTTGAATGGTCAAGCTTGAACATCAAAGCAACATGGATCAAGGAATGGGTTGGCTTTGAATGGTCAAGCTTGAACATCAAAAGCAACATGGATCAAGGAATGGGTTGGCTTTGAATGATCAAGCTTGAACATCAAAGCAAGATGGATCAAGGAATGGGTTGGCTTTGAATGATCAAGCTTGAACATCAAAGCAACATGGATCAAGGAATGGGTTGGCTTTGAATGGTCAAGCTTGAACATCAAAGCAAGATGGATCAAGGACGGGTTGGCTTTGAATGGTCAAGCTTGAACATCAAAGCAAGATGGATCAAGGAATGGGTTGGCTTTGAATGGTCAAGATTGAACATCAAAGCAAGATGGATCAAGGAATGGGTTGGCTTTGAATGGTCACGTCTGAACATTAAAGCAAGATGGGGAGGAGGACCAGATCAACCAAGGCTCTCTTTTATATAAGGTAGATAGGTAGGTAGGGTTGGAAAGAGTTTCTACAACTCACTTCATACTACCAGCTGATCCTTCTCGCTCCGCAAAAGAAAGGAGACATCCAACATTGATTCCAGGAGACGTTGGGGGCCATCTTCTTCCCACATCTCCATCCCATACATTTAGGGGGGCATGTATTTTGTGGCTAAAGAGAATGGGTGGTGGGAGGAGAGGTCATCCCTGAGCAGTCCATCCTAAATCAAGAAAGGAGTAGACCTGTTGGCCAAGCTGTCTTTCAGCTTGGAAAGCCAAGAGGGGGGAGAGAGAGAGAGAAAGAGAGAGAGAGAGAGAGAGAGAGAGAGAGAGAGAGAGAGAGAGAGAGAGAGAGAGAGAGAGAGAGGAGGGACGACGAGGAGGAGGAGGAGGTTGGATGATATTCTCCAAGTCAAATTTGGAGGTTCTAGTTCTTTAGGAGGAAAAGGATGATGCAATGGGAGGTGGGTGGAAGAGAAGGAGAGAGAACTTCAAGTGGTTTCCCCCTTGAGTTGAAGAAAAGCTGGTTGCTGGCTTAAGTGGAGATCTTCTGCTCATCCTATCCTTCCATTACAGATAGTAGATGAGCTAACTTGGAAAGGAGAGGTATACATACTTCTGCTCTTCCCTCTTATTCCCCTCTTCTTAATATCCACAGGACCAGTTTTTTTTGGGGGGGAAAGCCCCACTGTTGGAGGAACCAATTGCTACTGCGAGTTTGCCCTGTCCCCCTCCAACCCTCTCCCCCAACCCTCAAGATCCAGGCCTCCCCATAGTCACCACCCATCCTCATCTTCTCCATCATCTCCGCAGTTGCTTCCATCTGCAGCATGGACTCTTATGTGGAGGAGGAGGAGAAGCAGGAGAAAGAAGTGACCTTTAGCTGGAGATGAGGAATGCCTTGAAAAGAGTCCATGCTCACATATGTGCACATCCAGAGGTACACACCCACACGCACCCCACAACCAGCCCTACTGGGAAGGAGATCTTGGAGAGAGAGGGGGGGGAGGGAGACCAAATGCACATTTCCCCAATGAGAGTGGGGGCCCCAACAAACCCCCCCAATCCCACCTGCCCAAGCTTCCGCTGTCCCAGTGTGTGGATTGGGTGTGTTGATGCTAGAGGTGCCCCTAAGCAAGGAATGGGAATTCTAGAATGTTGGGGTTTTTGCAAACCTTTTGGGATACCTCTAAGGCTGTATAGATTTTATCCTATTGCTTTCCACAGTTCTGATCCAAACGCAGAACCTTCGAGGGTGGGTTCCTCAGGATGATTTTTTGGGGGTGGGTTTCCACAGCAGGGGAAAAAAGGAGGTCTGGCCGGCAGGCAACATAGAATATGCCTTTTGCGGGGGAAGGGGGGGGGAACGAGGGAGAAAAGGAGAAAAAAAGAAGGAGAGAGAGAATCAAATTGCATTTGGAGAAGAGCATGGGTATATCGCCAGGCTGCATTGCACCTCTCCCGTTGCAAAAGGCAAGGCTTCACTTTAACCCGCTGCTCCATCGCATAGATAGCACACAAATTATTTTTGCGGGAAGAAAAATAAAAATAAAATAAAAATAAGAGCAGGATGGGAAAATGGGGGAATGACGGGTTTGTTCCTTCATGAACGAGCGAGGCTGTCCCATCGCCTCTCTTCGAAATGTGGATTTTAAAAAAAGAGAAAAGACAATATTGACACTCATCTCCTTTTTAAGGAGAGAATTTACCTAATATTTTGCATCTTTCAAATGGGAGTGTTTTTTACTATTTTTATTTTCTTAACCCTGCTTCTCTGCCTGGCTTTGCAACCTGAGATTCTAGATCCATCGATCCGAATAGAACTGGACCTCGGTTTGAACAGGTTCAGACAGAAGGACAGATTGAATAGCCTTTTGCTTGGCTACATCTGAATGCAAAACACCCTGGTGCATCTTGGCTGGTTTGGGAAGCTATTTTGGAAAAAGATGGGGTTTCCCCCCCCTCTTCTTAGTAGCAGCTGAGTATTCCCTTCCTTAGCAAATGAAGTAGTTATACCCTATTTGAAAATGTACCGATAGGCATCTTATTTTTTCCATTCTAGAGAGCTACAAATCTTGATCGGTGGTGTTACGATCCAGCAGAGGATGAAAATAAGCCTTGATACCTTGCAAAGTGGGATGCCCTAGGAACAGATGAGAGAGAGGGGGGGGACAAGAGAGAGAGAGAGAGAGAGAGAGAGAGAGAGAGAGAGAGAGAGAGAGAGAGAGAGAGAGAGAGAGAGAGAGAGAGAGAGAGAGAGAGAGAGAGAATGAATCTTCATAAGGATAAGTGTTAAAAAAAAAAAACTTGCTTAAGCCCACAGCTGTACGCCCAGCTGAATCCGATGGCTCTGCTAATGTTAATCTTGGTTAGTTGGTGTGTTCCTGTGTGTGTATATGTATTTGTGTGCCTGTGTGTGTGTTTGTGTGTGTGTGTGTTTCGCTGAGACCCCGTCTTGTTCGGTTTAGTAAGTTGATTGTTCGGTGTTTGGTGGCGGTTCAGAAAATGAGTTAATTGTGTGAAGTCAGTCACTGGGCCTCTTGTATAAACATCTCTGGGATTGCAGTGTTAGAGAATCTCCGGCTTTCTATTTTTTATTCCTCTCCCCCCCCCCCACCACCGCCAAATTAGAGACCAATTTATATAAATCACTGCTGATTTAAATGTCTTGCAGAAGCCTTCGGAGTAAACACGAACCAAGCTGCAGTTTGCAGCTGAGGGCAGCTCCTTGGTTTCTGCCTGTTCCGAAGCAAATCAATCTGCGTCGAGTGAAAAAATAAATAAATCTCCTTTTTTATATTATTTTCAGTCCAGGCAAGCCAGAAAATTCTTTCCACGGGGTCAAAGGTTTCCTCTAGGCAGGGCATTCCTTAGAAGGTGGAATAACAGAGTTGGAAAGGACCTAGGAGGTCTTCTAGTCCAGTGTTTCCCAACCTTGCAACTTGAAGATGTCCGGACTTCAACTCCCAGAATTCCCCAGCCAGCGAATGCTGGCTGGGGAATTCTGGGAGTTGAAGTCAGGACATCTTCAAGTTGCCAAGGTTGGGAAACACTGTTCTAGTCCAATCCCCGGCTCGAGCAGGAGCACCCATACCATTGGCAGAAAAAATGGTTGTCTAATCTCTTCTTAAAAACATCCCGTGTTGGAGCAAGGGACAGGGACTCACCCCGTTTATGCAGCGCTCGGGTCTTGAACACAAACTGGCAGCTCTCCAGCTGACAATCTCAGCATCTTTAACCGCTGAGCCATCACGGCCCTAACGTATGTGCCATCTCTTCTTGAAAGCCTCCAGCGATGGAGCTACCACAACCTCTGAAGGTGAGGCCTTCCAGTGGTTGATTGCTCTCACCATTAGGGAATTTCTCCTTGGTTCTAGGATGCTCCTCTCCTTGGTTAGTTTCCAACCATTGTTCCTTGTCTTGCCTTTTGGAAAACAGTTTGATCCCCTTGTCTTTGTAGGAGCCCTTCAAATATTGGAATGGCGCTATGAAGTTTCCTTACTCCTTCTTTTCATTAGATTAGACATACCCAGTTCCTGCAACCGTTCTTCATATGTTTTAGCCTCCAGTCTCCTAATCATCTTGGTTGCTCTTCTCTGCACTGGTTAATTCCATTGGTTAATTGTTCTAAATGTCAGGAAATTCCTCCTCAGTTCTAAGTTGCTTCTCTCCTGGATTAGTTTCCACCCGTTGCTTCTTGTTCTACCCTCAGGTGCCTTGGAGAATAGTTTGACTCCCTCTTTGTGGCAACCCCTGAGATATTTGAAGACTGCTATCATGTCTCCCCTAGTCCTTCTTTCCATTAAACTAGACATACCCAGTTCCTGCAACCGTCCTTCATGGTATGTTTTAGCCTCCAGTCCCCTAATCCTCTTTGTTGCTCTTCTCTGCACGCTTTCTAGAGTCTACACACACACACACACACACACACACACACACACACACACACACAGACACAGACACACACAGACACACACAGACACACACACACACACACACAAACACCTAATCATTTTAGGAGTTATTCACTGTTGAGTTATTCAATGTTCTCCAGAGCATGGCAAGCCTCAAACGCCCTTTTCCTATGATCCGAACCCAACCCTATTGAGTTGGAGATCAGCAATTTGGGCCCATGAAAACAATCACAGAGGCCATAAAGAGAGATCGGACGAGTGTTCTGTCTGTCAATATAGTGGCCCGATTTTAATTTAGGACCATTGATTAAGATCACACGTAGCGACACTTCCTTGGCCACGGTTTGTCCTCCCGAGGGGACGCACGCTTCAACGATGCCCCCCCCCCCGTGCGTGCTGCGCCTCTGCACCAATCCGTTGCATCTTTCTCCCAAGTTTCTTCTTCGTTCCCTGCGTTGCGGCTTTCCTGGAATCCATTTGCACTGAAAACTTTGTGCTTCGTCTCCGATGTGCATTCGGGGTTGTAGAATTCCTTCGTGCGTTCCCCCCCTTTTATCACTTGGCTATTTCTCGAGATTCCCACCTTCTTCTTGAATCACTCACTTGCCAAGATCTGTTCAACACATCCTGGTTGAGGTGACCTTTGTCCTTTGGAGAAGAGGGTTCGAAGGAGTGACGGTGATCCATCACGCCAGTGAATCTCCCGCTTTTTTCCTCAGGAGATACAACTGCACAGAGGGTTCTGTCTGAAAGGGGATGCCAAGCTAGACTATTTCCCCCCACTCCCCTGGAAAATGTCTTGACCTGCAATGCTGGGTGGAAAAAGAAGGGGGGAAATATGTGACATTCTCAAAGTGAAGGCCATTCTATGGTTTCTTCCAAGCTACGGATAGATGGCGCTCTTTCTCCAGTTATGACTTAGCTACACCTCATTTCTTCCAGAGTTTTTGGATATTAGCAAATGGACTCTTCCCTTTGGAGAATGACTAGAAGAGAATAGCGGGATTGGGAGGGACCTTGGAGGTCTTCTAGTCCAACCCCCTGCTCAAGCATACCGTTCCAGACAAGTGTCCCTTCTTAGAAGCCTCAGGTGATGGAGCACCCACAACTTCTGGTTGATTGTTTCAACTGTCAAAGGTCTGTAGATATTCTCAGTTATCCAGGACTTGGGGGTCCCAAAGGTGCTTTTTAAGGAGGCAACTGGACTTCCTTGTTTTTTCTTTGAAGATGTTTCGCTTCTCATCCAAGAAGCTTCTTCAGCTTTGACCAGATAGTGGGGAATGGAAGGATTGATATTCCTTGCAGGCAGCTGGTAATGACTGAAGGACGAAAACGTCTTCAAAGAAAAAAACAACAACAAGGAATTTCAGTTGCCTCCTGAAAAAAGCACCTTTGGGACTTCCAACTGTCAGGAAATTCCTCCTTAGTCCTACGTTGCTTCTCTCCTTGATTAGTTTCCACCCATTGTCCTGCCCTCAGCTTCCTGCAATCACACCAGCGGAACTGCAAAAAAACTGCGCTACTCGGAACATCTTATATTTTAAGAAGGTCCATGGTTGATACCTAGGATGCTGGCAGCAACCCGTATCCACCGCTAGCACCAATCAATGGTATTTGTGATACGTTTTTGAATGTTCAGTTGGCTGAGTTTCATGTTTAATGAATAAAGTATATAATAATAATACTACAATTAAAAATA
>NW_028261382.1:103389636-103488647 GCF_051295495.1 Thamnophis sirtalis | reverse complement strand
CCCAACAACAATCCGGGTCCTCATTTCACCCACCTCGGAAGGATGGAAGGCTGAGTCAACCCTGAGCCAGTGAGATTTGAACAGCCGAACTGCAGAACTGCAGTCAGCTGAAGTAGCCTGCAGTGCTGCATTTAACCACTGTGCCACCTCGGCTCACAGACAACCCAAGCCTTATGCCCAACCTGTTCATCCTTGGAAGAAGGAGAAGGAAGAGTAGGAGAAGGGGGAAAAAAGGAGAAGGAGAAAGAGGAGGGGAAACGAAGGGGGGGAGGGAGGAGGGGAACTGTGGGGCCCTTGATGCTTTCCGAATTTCGATGTTTGCTTGCAGCTATTTCATGATGCAAACTAGGTAACACCATCAGTGCTAGAAGGGAGCGGGGGTTTGTGGACAGGAAGAGGAGGATGAGAAGAAGAGGAAGAGGAGGAGGAGAAGGACTAGGGGGAGGAGGAGAGAGGAGGACTGTGGGGTCCTTGGTGCTCTCTGAGCTTGGTGGTTTTGTTCTGGACGTTTCATGACCCAACGAGGGAACGTCATCAGTGCAGAAAGGGAGCGGGGTTTGTGGAGAGGAGGAGGAGGAGGAGGAGGAGGAGGAGGAGGAGGAGGAGGAGGAGGAGGAGGAGGAGGAGGAGGGTGGAGGAGGAGGAGGAGGAGGACTGTGGTGTCCTTGGTGCTCTCTGAGCTTGGTGATTTTCTTGCAATGTTTCATAACTGAACTACGTAATATCATCAGTGCTAGTAGTGGAGTTTGTAGAGGGGGGAGGAGTAGGAGGAGGAAGGAAGGAAAGAAGAGGGAGAGAAAAAGGAAAAGAAAAAGAAAGAAAGAGAAAGAGAAAGATAAAAATAAAGAAACCAAATAGGTAATTCACTATGAAGTTCACCTCGATCACCTCAACCCAATAGTAAGGATTTAAATTTCACGGCCAACCTTACAGGGCTGTTGTTGCAGAAACCCATGGGACCTGCAGAGCTGGTGGGAGTGACGGACGTTCCCCAGGGCCATCCGTCCTTGCTGAACAGAAGAATCCAATATTAGGCATCCCCGAAGCATCCACACCTTCTCCCCAAACACACCCAGGAATGAATTCTACTACCTCTTTGCTTGAGGTAGTAGAGAAATATCTTCCCAATCTTCCTCTCAACCTACTCCACTCTATCTTACTTTAAGCCCAAGGCAGACAGCGGGCTGAGACAGCGAAGGGTAGGTTATGGCAGGTAGTGGTCCTTGACATATAACCAAAATTGGGGCCAATATTTCTGTTGCTAAGTGAGGCAGGTGTTAAGGTGTTGAGTTGCACCTCCTTTTCTGGCCTTTCTGCCCCAGCTGTTCAGCGGATTGCCATAGCCGTTAAGTGAATCATGTGGTCATTAAGTGAATCATGTGGTCATTAAGTGAATCATGTGGTCATTAAGCGAATCATGGGGTCATTAAGCGAATCATGCGCTCATTAAATGAATCATGTGGTCATTAAGCGAATCATGTGATCATTAAGCGAATCATGTGGTCATTAAGTGAATCACATGGTCGTTAGGTGAACCCGGCTTAATTAAACCAAGATCCCATTATAAATTTCACAGCGAACTCAGCAGAGGGGAAAAAAATAAAAATAAAGCTGCAATGAAATAAAAACGAATAGAAACATTCACAGCTGGGAAAAAGGGAATGAGGACCAGAGAGAAAGAGGGAAGGGCAGAGCTTAAAGGATCAGGCCATACCGGGGGTCCTCGATTTATGTCCACTTGCTTAGCAACCATGCAACGTTCCGACAGTCCTACTTAGAACCCAGATTTGAAGTTCCCAGGGTTGGCCGAGCCACATTCACGACCACATCTTTTAGGATGCCTTTGATGAAAACGGGCATTTACTTCTGGATTTGGGCAACGCTGCACCCACCACGGAACACCGTGGGTTTGTTTAACGACGGTGGTGTTCCCTTTATGACAGGAGTGCTGGCTTAAGGTTCAAGGAGTTGGTTTAACAAGCATCATAATATGTGTTGTAAAAACAGGTCTGGTTTCTTCTTTCATTCTTTCCTTTCTCTCTGCATTCCTCGCCTCCCTTCCCTTCCCCACCCTCACCTCCCTCCCTCCCTTCCTTCCTATTTACCTTCCTCCTCTCCCTCCCTTCCTTCTCTTACCTCTCCTTTCCTTTCCTTTCCTTCCATCCTTCGTTCCCTTCTCTAAATCCCTCCCTTCTCCTCCCCTCCCTCTCCATCCTTCTTTCTTTCCAACTTATCTACTTACCTTCCTCCTCCTCTCTCGCTCCCTTCCTTCTCCTCCCTCTGCTCCCCTTCCTTCCTTCCCTCCCTCCCTTTCTCCCCACATCTCTCCCTTCCCTACCTTCATCACCCTCCATCCTTATTTACCTTCCTCCTCTCACTCCCTCTTTCTCCTTCCCTTCCTTCTCTTCTCTCCTTTCCTTTCCTTTCCATCCAACCATCCATCCTTCCTTCCCACTCTCTGCATCCCCTTCCTCCCCTCCCTCCTTCCTTCCTCCCCTCCCTCCCCATCTTACTTCTTTCTTTCCATCTACTTACCTCCCTCCTCCTCTCTCCCTCCCTTCCTTCTTCTCCCTCTGCTCTCCTTCCTTCCTTCTCTCCCTCCTTATTTACCTTCCTCCTCTTCCTCCCTTCCTTCTCCTTCCATTCCTTCTCTTACCTCTCCTCTCCTCTCCTTTCCATCCATCCATCTTTCCTTCTCTCTGCATCCCTTCTTCCCCTCCCCTCCCTCCTTCCTCCTCTCCATCCTTCTTTCTTTCTAATTTCCCAACTTACCTTCCTCCTCCCCCTCCTCTCTCTCCCTTCCTTCTCCTCCCTCTGACACCCTCCCTCCCTTCCTTCCTTCTACCTGCTTAGAGTAGTTCCTTCCTCCTTCCTTATCTGGAAGCCCCAGGGGGTTTTGTCCTCAAAGGTGGAAAGTTTCCATCCTTTCCTTATCTTTGCAATGCAGGGCCAAATGCCCCAAGAATGAGCAAAGAGGCATTTGGGGCGTCTCTTCTGTTTACTTTGAGGAAATTCATCCGGTTTTTTTTTCATCCCAGTCTGAAGATTCTAATCGGTTTGATCAATAAAATGAAAACGACAGCAACTGTCTGGGCTTCATGTATTGATTTATTGATTCAATTGATGCAGCTGCCGGTCTCAGCAGGTGACTCTGCTATGACATTAAAAATAAAGTGTTGCTAAATACGATTTTCAGATAAGGTTGCTTGCAAACTCTAGGAGTGGACTGGAGATAGATTTCTGGGTTCTCATTTTCTTGAGAAAACAACAAATTCTGGGAATTCTTTCCTTCCTTCCTTCCTTCCTTCCTTCCTTCCTTCCTTCCTTCCTTCCTTCCTTCCCCTTTCCATACATTTCCTTCCATCCTTTCTCCTCTTCCTTACTTCCTCATACCTTTCTTCCTTCCCTTTTCTATCTCTATCCCTTTACTCCCACTCTCCTTCCTTCCTTCCTTCCTTCCTTCCTTCCTTCCTTCCTTCCTTCCTTCCTTCCTTCCTTCCCCTCTCAACCATAATTTCCTTCCTTCTTTCTTCCCTTCCTTCCCCTCCATACATTTCCTTCCTTCCTTCCCTTCCCTTCCCTTTTCTATCTCTATCCCTTTACACCCACTCTCTCATTCCCTCCTTCCTTCCCCTCTCAACCATACATTTCTTTCCTTCCTTCATTCCTTCTTTCTCCTCTTCCTACCTTATGCCTTCCTTTCTTCCTTTTTCCTCTATCTCTATCCCTTTACTCCCACTCTCTCGTTCCCTCCCTCCCTCCCTCCTTCCTTCTTTCCTTCCGTCCCCTTTCAACCATACATTTCCTTCCTTCCTTCTTTCTCCTCTTCCTTCCTTCCTTCCTCATACCTTTCTTCCTTCCTTTTTCCTCTATCTCTATCCCTTTACTCTCTCCTTCCCTCCCTCTTTCCCTCGCTTCCTTCTTTCCTTCCATCCCCTTTCAACCATACATTTCCTTCCTTCCCTCCCTTCCCCTCGCCATACATTCCCTTCCTTCCTTCCTTCCTTCCTTCCTCCTTTTCCTTCTTCCTCCCACCTTTCTTCCTTCCCTTTTCTATCTCTATCCCTTTACTCCCACTCTCTCCTTCCTTCCTTCCTTCCTTCCTTCCCTCCCTCCACCTGGGAGTTAAAGTTCACCTGTCTTAATTTTTGTCAATGTTGAGAGGTGCTGGGTTAAACATATATCTCTGTAGAGGCATTGGCATTAAATCCAGCTCTTTATCAGTGAGAGGGGCGACATATAAAACAATCCAATCTGAGCCCCTTTCTGACCCAGGGCAGGCCTTCTGGTTCTCCCCACTGATTTAAATAGTTCACAAATACAGCACCCAGCTAGGGGGTAGGGAAAATACCCAGAGTGCCCAATGGTGACTGGCACGAGTTTTCTCCCCTCAAAAGACAGGAACCCAGAACTCTTGTGAATGAGACACCCATGAAAATAATACGTGTTAGGGCACAATAAAATGTAGACACAATGCCTCTGAGCCAGCTGATGCAGGAAATCAGCTGGAAGGATGGGAAATTGGTGCCAGCCCTGAGGATGTTACCTACTTGTGTCATGAAATATCTGGAAGCAAACTATCAAGCTCTGGGAGGACCCCACATCCTGGGGTCTCCACTATGGTAACCCCGAGTTACCAATATTCTCTTCTATTGGTGAGGACTGGAAAGTGGTGATGAAAGAAATGTCCTTCTGGGTTCGGCTCCAAGTGGGGAAAAAGAGACTGGAGACATGGAGGCTGCTTGGAAAGATGGTTTTTATGGTGGACAGGACCACATGGCTTGAAGTCCTGAATAGAAATAGCAATAGCAATAGCAGTAGACTTATATACCGCTTCATAGGCCTTTCAGGCCTCTCTAAGCGGTTTACAGAGAGTCAGCATATCGCCCCCAACAATCTGGGTCCTCATTTTACCCACCTCGGAAGGATGGAAGGCTGAGTCAACCCTGAGCCGGTGAGATTTGAACCGCTGACCTGCTGATCTAGCAGTAGCCTGCAGTGCTGCATTTAACCACTGCGCCACCTTGGTGATCACATGCTTCAATGTTGGTGGAGAAGAAGAGAAGGAAGGACTGAGATGCTGAAAGTCCCTGGTTTTATGCCCTCTCTGGCCTTTGATCTTGAGCTTGTATTCTGATTGGTTGTCAGACTCCTATGGGGCCATGCAGGGGCAACTCTCTAGGCTGCGCTTTGAATCCAGGTTTGGTTGAGTTCTCAGATGCCATGTGGGGAGTTGGGTAAAAGGGCCAATATTATCATGCCTTAATCCCATCCCCCTGGAGCTGAAGTGGAGAAGTCTTTATTATGTAAAGTGGACAAGCTTGGCCTTCTTAATGACAAAGTGGGGATGGGCAGGAAGCTACAGGCAGCTATTCTGTCTTTATAAAACATGTTTCTTTCTTTTCACACCCAGAGAAATATTCTGCCTTTTCAATATTTCCTAGGATATTTCATTTTTTTCTGGGAGAGGGCTAGGTGATAACTTCCTACAATGGCAAAGCTGGTCTCATAGCTAATGAGACGCCAAGAAAAGCAGACCCCCCTCCACTTCTTCCCCTTACCTGCTTGCATTCCCCCTACCCTGGGGCTTGTTAACCCAGAACAGAAGACCCTAGACCTTTTAACACAAGGGTCCCCAACCTTTCAGACCTCAGGGACCACTAAATTCATAATTTCAAATCCCGCGGACCACTAATAGGATCTGCCTAATAACCGGCTGCGTGGGTGTGGCTAGGTAGTCATGTGACTGGGTGGGCGTGGCCAACTCAATGTCACTCATGTTGAGGGGCTCCTCGCCAACCTCTACTCGCCCCTCCCCTCCCAGGCACTCCTTCCTTGCCCACTGAGGCTCCTTAAGCCCCCAACAGGAAGCCGTTGCTGGAGCTAAGCAGCCACCAGGAGAAAGAGTTGGCAAATAGGCTCAGTTCAAATTGGATCCGACCGAGGAGGAGGCTCAGCAGAAGCACCTCACTGAGGACTGCAAGCATGGGCTTTCCAAGCAGAAGGAAGGCCTGCAAGTGTGCAAGGCCAGGTATTGGTGCCTGGAGGCTCAGTGGGCTGAGATGGTCAGCCAGTTCCAGGCCATGATGCAGCCCCACTGGAACGAGGCCCTCCGGCTCTTCCCCACCAGCGGCCCTTCCCTCCAGCCTTCGCCCAAAGCCCCCCACCAGGAGGCTGAAGCAGACCCCAAGTCAGAATTTCTGCCCCCCCTCCGACCCACACAAAAAAACCCTGAAGGGGGAGACTCTCTGCAGCAAGCATTTATTGCACCTATCCGTCCCAGGGGCCGTACTATGAGGACCCCTGATTTAGTGCAATAGAGAAAATGCAAATAATTTTTCTGCAGACCACCAAAATTTTCTTGCAGACCACCAGTGGCCCACGGACCACCAGTTGGTGGCGGCTGGTTTAGCACATGGTAAGACCCCAGCCACAGTCTCCAACAAGTCGGGTGAACTGGGGGAAGAGGCCCTCTGCGTTTGCCACCTGGAGTTTGGGGGTCAGCCAGAAATGATGGACGCTGAACTTTCAAACATGAGAAGGGGGTGCAGGCAGGGCAAAAGCTGCCCGAGGCTGCCTCCCCTTCCTGGGCTTTTTTGGGGCACAGGGAGCGGCTTTGAGCCCTGTGTGCCAACTAGGCGCCCCCCTCCCCCGCAAGAGAGGTTGTAAGATCTCCCCTTCGGCGCTTCCCAGTCCTTCTCCACGGGAAGGCAGCATCCAAGAGATGCCTGGCGCGCCTGCGCAGAAGATCGACCCTCACGGTGGGGGGGCGGGGGATAGGCTAGGCGATCCTTAGGCGCTCCGCTCCACGTTCCCACGTTCATTACGCTTCTTTCTTTCTTTCTCTCCCTCCCTTTCTTCTCACGTTTCCCCCGCGGGTGGGTGGGTGGCTGGGCAGAAGGGAGGGGGGGGGGAATCAAAGACCCTCCGGTCAGCTCTCCTCTTCCTTTCCAAACAAGGGACCCCCTGTCGCTGCCCCCCTCCCCACACTCCCTCCCCACCAGACCCGTTTTCCCCATGCCAACCCCTCCCCCCACCACCCCCCAAACGAGGCCAAGAGCAAATCTTGCTCGCCCGTCCCTTCCAACCGACGCCCCTGCCCAGCTGTTCCTCAACCCCCCCACTTCCATGCTTTGCATCTGCTCCGCCACCTTGCAGAGCTCGCTCCCTCCCCCCCAACGACCCCCCCCTGGGGGTCTACGCCGGTTCCCCCCCAGCCCTCCAAACCCTCCCGTTGCTCATCCAGACATCGCGCCCGGCCACCTCTTGCAGGGACCTCTCCAAGCCATTTCAAGAAAGTTTTCCCGGGGTGGGTCGCCCCGAAGACCGTTCGGCTGTTGTCTCGCTTAGCGGCGGAGCCCTCTCTTCCCACTCCCGCGGCTGGCCTTTTTGCGGGGGGTGGGGGGGGGAGGTGAGGACGGGAGGGAGGGAAAGAGGAGAAGGAAGGATGACAGTGCGCTTATACGCCCGGCTTGCCTCCTTCAGTCGGAGAGGCTTCTGCCGGCTTGGCGAAGGGAGCCGTGCGCCCGAGAGCGCGCAGCGATCCGTCACTGGCTCCTTTCCCACCCCGCCTCTCTTGCCCGCCCTCCTCCTCCTCCTCCTCTTCCTCCTCTCCATCCCTCTCTTTCTCTCTCTCTCTCACTCCCGGGCGAGAGAGAGCTGGAAGGAAGCTTATAAAAAGCCTGATGTAATCCGCGCCGCAGCCTCTGGGTACCACGAAGCGCCGCGGGGGAATCAAGAGCGCAAGCATTAGCCAGCCGCCCAGGTAGCTAAAAAAAAGCGTGCGAGGAAGAGGAAGGGGAGGAAGAAAAGGAGGAGGAAGAAGAGGAAGAGAAGGATATTCCGGGAGGAAGAAAAAAAAGGCTTCCAAACAGCTCGCTGCCTTTCTGGGGAGGGGGCTCCATCTCCCCCCCCCCTCCCTAGCGCCGAGGAAGGGAAGCGTAAAAGCCCAGCCGAAGCCGCGGGCTGTGCGGATGTGAGCAGGCGCTTATTCGGTCGGATCTCCGGACTTCTGTTCAGCCGCATCCTCCGTCCAGTTTGGGCTAATATTCCCTCCCCTCCACACACACACAGACTTGGCTCGCGCCCACCTAATTCCAGAATATTTTGATTTTCTTCCTTTTTTTAAAATTCGGACTTGGCGACCCTCTCTCTTTCCTTTTTGAACTAAACCCAACGGCGAAGGAGACCAACGACCCAGGAGCGCCGGCGTTTTCCGTGTGCCTGTTTGTGTGTTTGTGTGTGTGTGTGATTTCGCGAGTGCTGGAAGCTGTGTGGAAGACTTTTCCAAGTTTCGTTTGGGGTGTGGGTGTGTGGTTTTTTTTTTAAGTGTTTTTTTTTTTCAAAGAGTGGGCTGGAAGCAAAGGAAAAAACACACCAAACTCACACTGTTTCCCCCCAAAAAAATATTATTATTATTATTGTTAATAATAATAATAATAATCTTGGTATTGGCTCCCTGGGGGAGCCCCCATGGCTCGCTTCTCCTTTCTGGATTTGTGGATGTTTTCCATTTGGGATTTGCTCCGGCTGAGAAGAAGGATATAATTGCCTGGACTCTCTTAAAAAGGTAAGATCTCCATGATTATGGATGATTATTGTTTTTCAATCCCTTAATAACAGGCAGCTTTAATTCAGCTGTGCGCTGGGAATTGGCGTTGGCTACGGGGATGAGAAGAAAAAAGCAATGTATTTTGGGTGAGTGGGTGTGGGAGAATGTCAACCCCCCCCCCAAACCTAATACCGAGCCCTGCAGGATCCGAGCGTGGAAAGATGTCCTTTCAATATATATATATATATTGGGGGGGGGGGTCTCTTTGGCCCGTGATAAGAAACCCCCGACCCCAGCTTTTGAGGGACAACTTTATTCGCTGCCGCGAACCGAAGCGCTGAAATTTTGGGTTCGACGGGGAAGAGGTAAAACCCTCGATCTGGAGGCAAAAAAAAGGGGGGGGGGATATTGCGCGAATCCATAAAGTTCGGACGCTCCAAAAGCTGCTTGCTCCAGAGGGGTCTGGAGGTGGGGAGGGGGCGACAATCGGACGGGGGGTGTCTCGGTGTCTTCACCCCATCCAGCTCCGAATTTCATTCCCCTCTGCGGGACCTGCTCGCCAAAGCACCGATCCAGCTGGCGTCGGGATCCCTTTGGATCGCTCCTGCCGCCCGGGAGATGCCGCGCTTGGGACTGCGACCCTCCCCCCCCGCGCGCAGGCTTTACTCGGGAGTAAAGTGCGAGGATCCCGACTACCCGCTAAGGCAAGCCGGCTCCCTTGCTCTTTTTCCCCCCTCCCCAATCCTTCCCCCTCGCCTTCTCTTGCGCCTCTAAGACCCCTTTATAGGATCGGGAAGGCTAGAAAGCGAACTTCAGGAGGGAAGTCACCAATGAAGGGCGGCGGCGGCGGCGAGAAGGAACCTTTCTGTGTGGGGGGGGGGAAAGGGGGGGGAGAAGCCCCCTGGATGCTTACTCGCAAGTAATCCCGTCATCTTCCTCCCTCCCCAAAAGTGGATTACGCATTTGGCAAGCGAGGCGTTTTGCGGCGCCCTCTCTTTAGCTGAGAAGAGATGGGGGGGGGAGCCACATTATTTGAGGGAGGGGGGGGAGGCAAACTTTCGCCCGGGTTGCCAAAAGCATCGCGTCGCCCCCTCCCCACCTCCCACCCGAAGAAAACGACCTTCTCTGCTTTGCAAGGAGGCTGAAGAAAGGACGAGCGGGCGGTGTGGGATGTTTAATGCTTCTTCCCCGGGCCCTTGGTGTGTGTATGTGGGGGGGGGGTCTTTCCGCTAATTTCGGGGTGCGGGAGAGGGGGAGCAAGATCCTACCCACTCATCCCCTTCTCCCTCCGAGGCTTAGGGGTTTCTTTTTATTCCCGAATATGTCCAAGGCGGGGAAGAGTGGCACTAGATTTCGGGGGCGATAACCGGCAAGCTTTAATTTCATCCCGAGTGAGACGCTTTTTTTAGCCAAATAAAAAGAGTTGTCTTGCTGATTTATTTGTTGCAGTCATTGGGGGGGGGGGGGGAAGGATCTTTGAGGGTAGGGGTTTCAGGGAAAGAGGAAAAGGTGGAGCTCCCGCCTCGCCATCAGGAGGTTGTGTGTTCGATCCTGGGTAGAGGCAGATGTAGGGTCTCCTGCTTGGGCAGGGGGTTGGACTAGATGACCTTCAAGGTCTCTTTCAACTCTTGTTATTCTGTTACTTCAAGCCCGGGATTCATAGCTCTAGGTTTTCTAGCCCTGCACCCACCCCGCTTCAAAATCTGACAGAGTCTAGGGGCATCTCTTCTTGGCTGGCTGGCCCTTTTGGATGAAAAAGCCAGGAATTGTCCATTTCTAGCCAATGAATGGAGCTGCAAGCTCCAGAAACCTCCAGCCTCTTAATGAAATGAGTTAGTTGGAAAAAGATACTACAGACTCTTTCCCCCACCTCTGGATACTGTAGACCAAGATGAAGTCAGGACTAAAGAAATCCAAGGAATGGGTTGGCTTTGAATGGTCAAGCTTGAACATCAAAGCAACATGGATTAAGGAGTGGGTTGGCTTTGAATGGTCAAGCTTGAACATCAAAGCAAGATGGATCAAGGAATGGGTTGGCTTTGAATGGTCAAGCTTGAACATCAAAGCAACATGGATCAAGGAATGGGTTGGCTTTGAATGGTCAAGCTTGAACATCAAAGCAAGATGGATCAAGGAATGGGTTGGCTTTGAATGGTCAAGCTTGAACATCAAAGCAACATGGATCAAGGAATGGTTGGCTTTGAATGGTCAAGCTTGAACATCAAAGCAACATGGATCAAGGAATGGGTTGGCTTTTGAATGATCAAGCTTGAACATCAAAGCAAGATGGATCAAGGAATGGGTTGGCTTTGAATGATCAAGCTTGAACATCAAAGCAACATGGATCAAGGAATGGGTTGGCTTTGAATGGTCAAGCTTGAACATCAAAGCAAGATGGATCAAGGAACGGGTTGGCTTTGAATGGTCAAGCTTGAACATCAAAGCAAGATGGATCAAGGAATGGGTTGGCTTTGAATGGGTCAAGATTGAACATCAAAGCAAGATGGATCAAGGAATGGGTTGGCTTTGAATGGTCACGTCTGAACATTAAAGCAAGATGGGGAGGAGGACCAGATCAACCAAGGCTCTCTTTTATATAAGGTAGATAGGTAGGTAGGGTTGGAAAGAGTTTCTACAACTCACTTCATACTACCAGCTGATCCTTCTCGCTCCGCAAAAGAAGGAGACATCCAACATTGATTCCAGGAGACGTTGGGGGCCATCTTCTTCCCACATCTCCATCCCATACATTTAGGGGGGCATGTATTTTGTGGCTAAAGAGAATGGGTGGTGGGGAAGGAGTCATCCCTGAGCAGTCCATCCCTAAATCAAGAAAGGAGTAGACCTGTTGGCCAAGCTGTCTTTCAGCTTGGAAAGCCAAGAGGGGGGAGAGAGAGAGAGAAAGAGAAAGAGAGAGAGAGAGAGAGAGAGAGAGAGAGAGAGAGAGAGAGAGAGAGAGAGGAGGGACGACGAGGAGGAGGAGGAGGTTGGATGATATTCTCCAAGTCAAATTTGGAGGTTCTAGTTCTTAGGAGGAAAAGGATGATGCAATGGGAGGTGGGTGAAGAGAAGGAGAGAGAACTTCAAGTGGTTTCCCCCTTGAGTTGAAGAAAAGCTGGTTGCTGGCTTAAGTGGAGATCTTCTGCTCATCCTATCCTTCCATTACAGATAGTAGATGAGCTAACTTGGAAAGGAGAGGTATACATACTTCTGCTCTTCCCTCTTATTCCCCTCTTCTTAATATCCACAGGACCAGTTTTTTTTGGGGGGAAAGCCCCACTGTTGGAGGAACCAATTGCTACTGCGAGTTTGCCCTGTCCCCCTCCAACCCTCTCCCCCAACCCTCAAGATCCAGGCCTCCCCATAGTCACCACCCATCCTCATCTTCTCCATCATCTCCGCAGTTGCTTCCATCTGCAGCATGGACTCTTATGTGGAGGAGGAGGAGAAGCAGGAGAAAGAAGTGACCTTTAGCTGGAGATGAGGAATGCCTTGAAAAGAGTCCATGCTCACATATGTGCACATCCAGAGGTACACACCCACACGCACCCCACAACCAGCCCTACTGGGAAGGAGATCTTGGAGAGAGAGGGGGGGGAGGGAGACCAAATGCACATTTCCCCAATGAGAGTGGGGGCCCCAACAAACCCCCCCAATCCCACCTGCCCAAGCTTCCGCTGTCCCAGTGTGTGGATTGGGTGTGTTGATGCTAGAGGTGCCCCTAAGCAAGGAATGGGAATTCTAGAATGTTGGGGTTTTTGCAAACCTTTTGGGATACCTCTAAGGCTGTATAGATTTTATCCTATTGCTTTCCACAGTTCTGATCCAAACGCAGAACCTTCGAGGGTGGGTTCCTCAGGATGATTTTTTGGGGGTGGGTTTCCACAGCAGGGGAAAAAAGGAGGTCTGGCCGGCAGGCAACATAGAATATGCCTTTTGCGGGGGAAGGGGGGGGAACGAGGGAGAAAAGGAGAAAAAAAGAAGGAGAGAGAGAATCAAATTGCATTTGGAGAAGAGCGTGGGTATATCGCCAGGCTGCATTGCACCTCTCCCGTTGCAAAAGGCAAGGCTTCACTTTAACCCGCTGCTCCATCGCATAGATAGCACACAAATTATTTTTGCGGGAAGAAAAATAAAAATAAAATAAAAATAAGAGCAGGATGGGAAAATGGGGGAATGACGGGTTTGTTCCTTCATGAACGAGCGAGGCTGTCCCATCGCCTCTCTTCGAAATGTGGATTTTAAAAAAAGAGAAAAGACAATATTGACACTCATCTCCTTTTTAAGGAGAGAATTTACCTAATATTTTGCATCTTTCAAATGGGAGTGTTTTTTACTATTTTTATTTTCTTAACCCTGCTTCTCTGCCTGGCTTTGCAACCTGAGATTCTAGATCCATCGATCCGAATAGAACTGGACCTCGGTTTGAACAGGTTCAGACAGAAGGACAGATTGAATAGCCTTTTGCTTGGCTACATCTGAATGCAAAACACCCTGGTGCATCTTGGCTGGTTTGGGAAGCTATTTTGGAAAAAGATGGGGTTTCCCCCCCCTCTGATGGTGGGTTCTTAGTAGCAGCTGAGTATTCCCTTCCTTAGCAAATGAAGTAGTTATACCCTATTTGAAAATGTACCGATAGGCATCTTATTTTTTCCATTCTAGAGAGCTACAAATCTTGATCGGTGGTGTTACGATCCAGCAGAGGATGAAAATAAGCCTTGATACCTTGCAAAGTGGGATGCCCTAGGAACAGATGAGAGAGAGGGGGGGGACAAGAGAGAGAGAGAGAGAGAGAGAGAGAGAGAGAGAGAGAGAGAGAGAGAGAGAGAGAGAGAGAGAGAGAGAGAGAGAGAGAGAGAGAATGAATCTTCATAAGGATAAGTGTTAAAAAAAAAAAACTTGCTTAAGCCCACAGCTGTACGCCCAGCTGAATCCGATGGCTCTGCTAATGTTAATCTTGGTTAGTTGGTGTGTTCCTGTGTGTGTATATGTATTTGTGTGCCTGTGTGTGTGTTTGTGTGTGTGTGTGTTTCGCTGAGACCCCGTCTTGTTCGGTTTAGTAAGTTGATTGTTCGGTGTTTGGTGGCGGTTCAGAAAATGAGTTAATTGTGTGAAGTCAGTCACTGGGCCTCTTGTATAAACATCTCTGGGATTGCAGTGTTAGAGAATCTCCGGCTTTCTATTTTTTATTCCTCTCCCCCCCCCCCACCACCGCCAAATTAGAGACCAATTTATATAAATCACTGCTGATTTAAATGTCTTGCAGAAGCCTTCGGAGTAAACACGAACCAAGCTGCAGTTTGCAGCTGAGGGCAGCTCCTTGGTTTCTGCCTGTTCCGAAGCAAATCAATCTGCGTCGAGTGAAAAAATAAATAAATCTCCTTTTTTATTATTATTTTCAGTCCAGGCAAGCCAGAAAATTCTTTCCACGGGGTCAAAGGTTTCCTCTAGGCAGGGCATTCCTTAGAAGGTGGAATAACAGAGTTGGAAAGGACCTAGGAGGTCTTCTAGTCCAGTGTTTCCCAACCTTGGCAACTTGAAGATGTCCGGACTTCAACTCCCAGAATTCCCCAGCCAGCGAATGCTGGCTGGGGAATTCTGGGAGTTGAAGTCAGGACATCTTCAAGTTGCCAAGGTTGGGAAACACTGTTCTAGTCCAATCCCCGGCTCGAGCAGGAGCACCCATACCATTGGCAGAAAAAATGGTTGTCTAATCTCTTCTTAAAAACATCCCGTGTTGGAGCAAGGGACAGGGACTCACCCCGTTTATGCAGCGCTCGGGTCTTGAACACAAACTGGCAGCTCTCCAGCTGACAATCTCAGCATCTTTAACCGCTGAGCCATCACGGCCCTAACGTATGTGCCATCTCTTCTTGAAAGCCTCCAGCGATGGAGCTACCACAACCTCTGAAGGTGAGGCCTTCCAGTGGTTGATTGCTCTCACCATTAGGGAATTTCTCCTTGGTTCTAGGATGCTCCTCTCCTTGGTTAGTTTCCAACCATTGTTCCTTGTCTTGCCTTTTGGAAAACAGTTTGATCCCCTTGTCTTTGTAGGAGCCCTTCAAATATTGGAATGGCGCTATGAAGTTTCCTTACTCCTTCTTTTCATTAGATTAGACATACCCAGTTCCTGCAACCGTTCTTCATATGTTTTAGCCTCCAGTCTCCTAATCATCTTGGTTGCTCTTCTCTGCACTGGTTAATTCCATTGGTTAATTGTTCTAAATGTCAGGAAATTCCTCCTCAGTTCTAAGTTGCTTCTCTCCTGGATTAGTTTCCACCCGTTGCTTCTTGTTCTACCCTCAGGTGCCTTGGAGAATAGTTTGACTCCCTCTTTGTGGCAACCCCTGAGATATTTGAAGACTGCTATCATGTCTCCCCTAGTCCTTCTTTCCATTAAACTAGACATACCCAGTTCCTGCAACCGTCCTTCATGGTATGTTTTAGCCTCCAGTCCCCTAATCCTCTTTGTTGCTCTTCTCTGCACGCTTTCTAGAGTCTACACACACACACACACACACACACACACACACACACACACACACAGACACAGACACACACAGACACACACAGACACACACACACACACACACAAACACCTAATCATTTTAGGAGTTATTCACTGTTGAGTTATTCAATGTTCTCCAGAGCATGGCAAGCCTCAAACGCCCTTTTCCTATGATCCGAACCCAACCCTATTGAGTTGGAGATCAGCAATTTGGGCCCATGAAAACAATCACAGAGGCCATAAAGAGAGATCGGACGAGTGTTCTGTCTGTCAATATAGTGGCCCGATTTTAATTTAGGACCATTGATTAAGATCACACGTAGCGACACTTCCTTGGCCACGGTTTGTCCTCCCGAGGGGACGCACGCTTCAACGATGCCCCCCCCCCCGTGCGTGCTGCGCCTCTGCACCAATCCGTTGCATCTTTCTCCCAAGTTTCTTCTTCGTTCCCTGCGTTGCGGCTTTCCTGGAATCCATTTGCACTGAAAACTTTGTGCTTCGTCTCCGATGTGCATTCGGGGTTGTAGAATTCCTTCGTGCGTTCCCCCCCTTTTATCACTTGGCTATTTCTCGAGATTCCCACCTTCTTCTTGAATCACTCACTTGCCAAGATCTGTTCAACACATCCTGGTTGAGGTGACCTTTGTCCTTTGGAGAAGAGGGTTCGAAGGAGTGACGGTGATCCATCACGCCAGTGAATCTCCCGCTTTTTTCCTCAGGAGATACAACTGCACAGAGGGTTCTGTCTGAAAGGGGATGCCAAGCTAGACTATTTCCCCCCACTCCCCTGGAAAATGTCTTGACCTGCAATGCTGGGTGGAAAAAGAAGGGGGGAAATATGTGACATTCTCAAAGTGAAGGCCATTCTATGGTTTCTTCCAAGCTACGGATAGATGGCGCTCTTTCTCCAGTTATGACTTAGCTACACCTCATTTCTTCCAGAGTTTTTGGATATTAGCAAATGGACTCTTCCCTTTGGAGAATGACTAGAAGAGAATAGCGGGATTGGGAGGGACCTTGGAGGTCTTCTAGTCCAACCCCCTGCTCAAGCATACCGTTCCAGACAAGTGTCCCTTCTTAGAAGCCTCAGGTGATGGAGCACCCACAACTTCTGGTTGATTGTTTCAACTGTCAAAGGTCTGTAGATATTCTCAGTTATCCAGGACTTGGGGGTCCCAAAGGTGCTTTTTAAGGAGGCAACTGGACTTCCTTGTTTTTTCTTTGAAGATGTTTCGCTTCTCATCCAAGAAGCTTCTTCAGCTTTGACCAGATAGTGGGGAATGGAAGGATTGATATTCCTTGCAGGCAGCTGGTAATGACTGAAGGACGAAAACGTCTTCAAAGAAAAAAACAACAACAAGGAATTTCAGTTGCCTCCTGAAAAAAGCACCTTTGGGACTTCCAACTGTCAGGAAATTCCTCCTTAGTCCTACGTTGCTTCTCTCCTTGATTAGTTTCCACCCATTGTCCTGCCCTCAGCTTCCTGCAATCACACCAGCGGAACTGCAAAAAAACTGCGCTACTCGGAACATCTTATATTTTAAGAAGGTCCATGGTTGATACCTAGGATGCTGGCAGCAACCCGTATCCACCGCTAGCACCAATCAATGGTATTTGTGATACGTTTTTGAATGTTCAGTTGGCTGAGTTTCATGTTTAATGAATAAAGTATATAATAATAATACTACAATTAAAAATAAAAACAACAGGTGATGAACTCTAATGCTGAGACTGGAGGTAATAAATTATATGGAGGTAATAATTATATTTTGGAGAATCCATGAGCTTCCTAACCCTAAACCTTCCTTCCTTCCTCTCTATTTATCTCCTTCCTCCCTCCCTTTTTCCTACTTCTCCATTTCCTTCCTTCCTTCCTTCCTCTCCATTTATCTCCTCTCTTTCTATATCTCTATTTCCTCCTTCCCTTCCTCCCTCTCCTTCCTTCCTTCCTCTCCATTTATCTCCTCCCTTTCTATATCTCTATTTCCTCCCTCCCTCCCTTCCTCCCCTTCCTTCCTTCCTTCCTTCCTTTCTCTCTTCCTCTCCATTTATCTCCTCCCTTTCTATATCTCTATTTCCTCCTTCCCTTCCTCCCTCTCTCCTTCCTTCCTTCCTTCCTTCCTTCCTTCCTTCCTTCCTTCCTTCCTTCCTTCCTGAGCCAAGGTGGCGCAGTGGTTAAATGCAGCACTGCAGGCTACTTCAGCTGACTGCAGTTCAGCAGTTCGGCTGTTCAAATCCCACCAGGCTCAAGGTTGACTCAGCCTTCCATCCTTCCGAGGTGGGTAAAATGAGGACCCGGATTGTTGTTGGGGGCAATATGCTGACTCTGTAAACCGCTTAGAGAGGGCTGAAAGCCCTATGAAGCGGTATATAAGTCTAACTGCTCTCCATTTATCTCCTCCCTTTCTATATCTCTATTTCCTCCTTCCCTTCCTCCCTCTCTCCTTCCTTCCTTCTTTCCTTCCTTCCTTCCTCTCCATTTATCTCCTTCCTTCCTCCCTTTTTCCTACTTCTCCATTTCCTTCCTTCCTTCCTTCCTCTCCATTTATCTCCTCCCTTTCTATATCTCTATTTCTTCCCTCCCTCCCTCTCTCCTTCCTTCCTTCCTTCCTCTCCATTTATCTCCTTCCTTTCTCCCTTTTTCTTACTTCTCTATTTCCTTCTTTCCTTCCTTCCTCTCCATTTATCTCCTTCCTTCCTCCCTTTTTCCTACTTCTCCATTTCCTTCCTTCCTTCCTCTCCATTTATCTCCTTCCTTTCTCCCTTTTTCTTACTTCTCTATTTCCTTCCTTCCTTCCTTCCTCTCCATTTATCTCCTTCCTTCCTCCCTTTTTCCTACTTCTCCATTTCCTTCCTTCCTTCCTCTCCATTTATCTCCTCTCTTTCTATATCTCTATTTCCTCCCTCCCTCCCTTCCTCCCTCTCTCCTCCCTTCCTTCCTTTCTTCCTTCCTTCCTTCCTCTCCATTTATCTCCTTCCTTTCTCCCTTTTTCCTACTTCTCCATTTCCTTCCTTCCTTCCTTCCTTCCTTCCTTCCTTCCTTCCTTCCTTCCTTCTTTCCTCTCCATTTATGGCCAAGAGTGACTGAAGGAATGTTTGTGGGAGAAGAGATATGAAGAAAGCCATGTTAACCAGGAACTGTGGGGTTTGATGGAAAGTAACTGTGGTTCCAGTCTCCCTGGATGAGCGAGACAGCCAACCTCTTTGGCAGCTGTCTGGCCTTCCCAGGTCTGAGGGCTGTGATCTATGGTCACAACCTCCGTTTATCGGCCATGGTTAATTATGCAAGCCTTGATTAGCTGGTCCAAACTCAGCCTTGGTTAGCTGCACTGAGGAGATCACTGGGAGGCTAGATTTGATTGCTTTTATGATATTTATGATTTTATAGTTTAGGCCCATCGATGCATTATTTAAATGTGCTTGTTGTTCCTCACTACACTGTGAGCCTCTTGTGGTTGCAGTGGGCATAAATTGGATAAATTAGTAAATACATCTCTCTCTCTCTCTCTCTCTCTCTCTCTCTCTCTCTCTCTCTCTCTCTCTCTCTCTCACACACACACACACACACACACACACACACACACACAAACAGAGAGAGAGAGAGAGAGATAGGCAGACACACACACACAATTTGGGAGAGAGAGAGACAGAGAGAGAAAGAGAAAGAGAGACACACACACACACACACACACACACAGAGAGACAGAGTGAGAGACAGAGACACACAGAAACACACACACACACAGAGACAGACAGACAGAGTGAGAGAGAGACACATGGAGACACTCACACAGAGACAGACAGAGTGAGAGACAGACAGACAGTGAGAGACAGAGACACACAGAGAGAGACACACACAGAGACAGAGAGACAGAGTGAGAGAGAGACACACAGAGACACACAGAGAAAGACAGATAGACACAGAGAGAGACAGAGAGACAGAGTGAGAGAGAGACACACAGAGACACACAGAGAAAGACAGATAGACACAGAGAGAGACAGAGAGACAGAGAGAGGCACACACACACATAGATAGACACAGAAAGAGAGAGAGAGAAAGAGAAAGAAGCAGACAGAAATACACACACACACACACACAAAGGGAGAGGGAGAGAAAGAGAGGGAGAACGAGGGAGAGAGGGAGACAGACAGACACACACACATAAACACACACAAAGAGAGAGAGAGGAGGGGAACAGTTAGTATGCAGAAATAAAGAAATGAGAATTGATGCACAAAGCACCACAAAGTTGCCTTCACAGCATTGTGAGATGTTCTCCTCCTCTCTGCTTTGTTTCCAGAGAGGTGGAAGGCATTTGTAGGGGATGATCTCCTGCCCCTTTTGCTCTGCCCCCTCCCCTCCCCGGGAACAAAGTCGTTTTCCTGCCAACGTCTGAGAATTGAAAAGGAGGGGCCTCCGAGGCACCTTAGCATCCAGAGCCCTCTGCCCTCATTAAACACAAAAGCTCTCGACTTACAGGGTTGAAAGTCAGCGCCGCTCGACCCACAACAGATGTTGGAGTGTTGAGATTATTTTTAAACATATATTTAAGAAAATCAATGCTTGCTGATCCTGGGTGTGACATCTACCCAGCAGGAAACTACAGTGTTCATTAGGGTTTGCTGGTGACAAAGGTTGGAGAACGGGTGGAATCTAAGAAGGGTTGTCAACATATTGAGCCAGGTTTATATGGACTGGACTGGACTGGAATGGACTGAAATGGAATGGAATGTAGAACAGAACAGAATGTAGAGTAGAATGGAGTGGAGTGGAATGGAATGGAATGGAATGGAATAGAATAGAATAGAATAGAATAGAATGTAGAACGTAGAGTAGAGTAGAATGTAGAGAATGGAATGGAATGGAATAGAATAGAATAGAATAGAATAATAGAATAATAGAATAATAAATAGAGTTGAGCCGAGGTGGCGCAGTGGGTAGAGTGCAGTACTGCAGGCCACTTCAGCTGACTGCTAGTTCGGCAGTTCAGCGGTTCAAATCTCACCGGCTCAGGGTTGACTCAGCCTTCCATCCTTCCGAGGTGGGTAAAATAAGGACCCAGATTGTGGGGGAGATATGCTGACTCTGTAAACCGCTTGGAGAGGGATGAAAGCTCTATGAAGCGGTATATAAGTCTAACTGCTAGAGTGGAATGGAATGGAATAGAAATAGAAATAGAAATAGAAATAGAAATAGAAATAGAAATAAATAGAAATAGAAATAGAAATAGAAATAGAAATAGAAATAGAAATAGAAATAGAAATAGAAATAGAAATAGAATAGAGTAGTATAATAAATATGGAATGAAATGAAATGGAATAGAATAGAATAGGAGAGGAGAGGAGGAAGGGAAGGGATTGGATTGGATGGGATGGGATAGGATCAATGGTGGGTTCCTGCCAGTTTGGACTGGTTCAACCAAACTGGTAGTGGATTGGCAGCCTGGATTTGTGGGAACCGGCAGCAACCCAGGCCAGCCATGCCCACGAACCAGTTTCCCAGTTAGCTTGAGGTAAGGTAGGATAGGATAGGATAGGATCAAGTTGAGTAGAATAGAATAGAATAGAATAGAATAGAATAGAATAGAATAGAATAGAATAGGAGTGATTGGACACACAACGACGTTGTCTCCGTTACATTAGCTCTTAGTGTACATACAAGCAACAAGTGATAAATTATCATCATCATAAAATGCCATCATAAATCATAAGATACAACACTCAGTTACAGTCATAGGATCCTAAATAAACAATCAACATAGATCATAAAGTTAACAGTCTTAAGATGCTAAAGGAATAGCTTATAGGAAAGATGAGAAGGATAATAGTAATACAGCTCTACTAGGTGGTTTTGACATCCCAGGGTGTAAGACACATGTTGTGGGAAGTAGTTGTTTAGCCGAGTGATGGCATGGGGGGGGGGAGAACCATCCTTGTGTCCAGTTGTTTTGATGTGCAATGCCCTATAGTGAGTGTCATCTTGAGCGAAGAAGTTGAAACAGTTTAGGACCAGGATCCGAGGTGGGTTTTTTCCTTTAAAGCTGGTTTGAAGGATAGGAAGTAGCAGAAGGAAAGTTCTTGAGATGTTCAATATGAGAGGAGCTTTGCCGGCTGATGTCTACTCTTGAAGGCCTTGGGTGGAAGAAGTTGCCGTTGTTGTGGTGAAGTTGTGGTGGCTACAAGGCCAGAGTGGGTTTTCCTTAGCTTGAGGCATCCCAGATTGGTGGAGTGATAAAGATGCTTGACACGAATTTGAATTTGAATTTACTTTATTTGTATGCCGCCCTTTTCCCTGAAAGGGACTCAGGGAGGCTCACAATTCAAGGGAGGGGAAAACAAACAAAGTTACAAAATATAAAGACCATACACAGTTAAAAAACACAACAATCATACCATTCGAAGTGGGGCTGCAAGTCTTTAGCCCCAGGCCTGTCAGAACAACCAGGTTTTGAGGGCTATGCGGAAGGCCTGGAGGGTGGTGAGGGTACGAATCTCCACGGGGAGTTCGTTCTAGAGGGTCGGAGCAGCCACAGAGAAGGCTCTCCTCCGGGTAGTCGCCAGTCGACACTGGGCAGCTGATGAAATTCGGAGGAGGCCTAGTCTGTGGGATCTTATCGGTCTAGTGGAGGTGATTGGCAGTAGGCGGTCTCTCAAGTACCCAGGTCCAGTACCATGAAGGGCTTTGTAGGTGACAACTAGCACCTTGAAGCGAATCCGGAGACCAACAGGCAGCCAGTGCAGCTCGCGGAGGATAGGTGTTACGTGGGTGAATCGAAGCGCTACCAGGATCGCTCGCGCGGCCGCATTCTGGACAAGCTGAAGTCGCCGAATACTCTTCAAGGGCAGCCCCATGTAGAGCACATTGCCCACCTTCAGCTATGGAAATACATTGGATGATCTCGGACCAATCGCTCTCTTACAGCTGAACTGACCTCATAGCCTTTGTTCCCTTCAGTAATGGAAGAAAGTAGGTCTCAGGCGGGCGAAAGAAAGTGCTTTAGACAGTGGGATGTCGGGGGAGAGGACTGCCTCACCAGGCATAAACCTCACCGCACGTCACTGCCACAGATGAAGTTCCCTAGTTGGGTAATGAACTGTCTGCAAGAAAACAACCAAGCTCAGAGAGCATCATAGACCCCAAAGTACCTGAACCTGGTTGTCTCTTGCCCCTCTGGAATGCAGCCTTCCTTCCCAGGGACCAGGGGTGGGTTTCTCGCCCCGTTCCAACCAGTTCGGTTGGAACGGGGCCGGCGGCGTCCCCGTGCACGCGTGCATGTGCGTTGCGCACGTGCATGTGCATGGCGCACGCATGCGTACTAGCATCTGTGCGATGTTCCAGCTGCTCCTGGAGGATCGCGCAGGCGCTGTATGCGTCCTGTGCATGCGTGGAAGCGCAGAACTCGTCAAAACCGGGTAAGGATCGCGGGCGCGCGGGTGGGCCCTTCGCCGTTCCCGGAAGTTACTTACTTCCGGGTTCGCCGACCAACCGGTTCGCAGGGACTGCCGCGAACCGGTTGAAACCCACCCCTGCCAGGGACCCAATCCACCTTAGGAGACCTTGGAGTAGCAACAAAGAGCTTACATTTGCTGTAAAGTCTTCGCTTCCACCTTATTTCCATCTGGATCACGCTGGCTGGGGGAGTCCTGGGAACTGAAGTCCGCAAGTTGCCAAGTTTGGAGAAAGAAATCTGATCTAGATGTTTGCAAGCCCAGATAGGCTGCTCCCACTTAAGAGTGTTGCTTGGAATCCTTCAGACGTTCCTCCAAGTAAAATAAAACACGGGTTATGCTGGAAAAGAAGTGTAGGTGAAGACACACAACGTTGTTTTGAGTTCTTCGGCATGTAAGATTCCCCCAGAGTGTCATTTGCAAAGCAAGTGGCTTTCCTCAGACACACACACACACACACACACACACACACACACACACACACGTCTCACAAAATCAGTGGTGGGATCCTGCCAGTTAAACAACCGGTTCGGTAATTGCCTGCTTCGCACGCGCAGTTTTAACAAAACTTACCTTCCTCGTTACTTCTTGGGGAGTAACGCAGCTGAGGCGTGGCAATACTATTTCTATTTCTATTTAGTGATTTTATAGGCCGCCCAATCCCGGAGGACTCGCGCTCTGCTGCGTGAGTCAGCTGAGAGGATATAGGTACCATATTTTTCGGAGTATAAGATGCACCAAGATTTTGAAGAGGTAAATTTAAAAAAAAAAAAGTTTTTTTTCACTCTGCAGGCCGCCCAAACTCTCTGCACACCTCAATTTTTTGTGAAAAATGGGGCATGCAGAGAGTTTGACAGGCCTGCAAAGTGCTTCTGGGGGCTGTGGGGGGGGGGGAAACATGCCAAAAAGAAGGCATGCAGGAGGCTTGTAGAGTGCTTCTGGGGGCTGGGGGGGGGAACAAGCAAAAACGGCCCATTTTTTGCAAAAATGGACTTGGGGTTTGGTGTTGTTTTTTTTTGCCAAAAACAGGCATGCATAGCCTTTAGGAGGCTTGTAGAGTGCTCCTGGGGGCTGGGGAGGGGGCAAAAATGAACAGTAATGGCCTGTTTTTCACCCATTTCTGCCCTCCCCAGCCCCCAGGAGCACTTTGCAAGCCTCCCAAACCCTCTGCACGTCCATTTTTGTGAAGGGGGCGGGGTTTCAAGATGCAAAAAATCCTGTATTCACTGTATAAGACCCACCCAGATTTTCACCCTCTTTTTTGGGGAGGGAAGGTGTGTCTTATACTCCGAGAAAGACAGTCATTAAAGCACAAGGGCAGGTGGGCTCACCTGATCATCGAAGCGAACCAGTTCGCTCTCCAGCTGATTATTGGAGCTACCAGTTCGGCTGAACCAGTCCAAATCGGCTGAATCCCACCCCTGCATGAAACACCCCTTCCAAGAAGCCCATGGAATCCGGCTGGAGGTGAGCCAACGGCAAATGAAGTTTCTCTTCATGCTTGTTTCCTCCGAGCCTACGAGGGCTGAAAATTGCTTACCGTCAAGCCTCCAAGTGAGGATTCGGTATTATTTTGATTATACCGCGATCATTGTTCCCGGTTCTTTAAGGAAGCTGATTTCGTGGGGGGCGAAATGACGGTAGTTTAACGCTGAAGAGTCGCTTGATTTGACACTTCATCTCACTGGGACACACATCAGCGCTTCCTTTATGAAAATTTAAATTGGCTACCTCGGAGGAAGCAAATGAAAGGGCCCTTCCATTATTATTTCTTTCTTCCCCGAGTGTGTGTTTGCGTTTCTTCCGGCCTCCCCTCTGGGTTATCCAAATTGTGTCAGAGGGAGGCTATTTTCTTAACTCCTTTGAAAGTGCGTCTCCCGCGCCGTCTTCGATCGGGAAATGATCAAATGATGGGAAACAACAGATATGGGTACACCTGGACATAGGATGACAAAAATTCCAGTTATTAACCCAAAAGTGCTTTTTTTCAAGAGGCAAGTGGACTTTCTTGTTTTTTTCTTTGAAGATGTTTCGCTTCTCATCCAAGAAGCTTCTTCAGCTCCGACTGGATGGTGGGGAATGGAAGGATTTATATTCCTTGCAGAGAAAGCTGGTCATTTGCATCCTTTTAGAGGGTCGTTGAGGCAACTTGGAGGTTTAACTGTGTCCTCAGGTCATGGGGCTGTGTCAGGTTTTTCTCTGAAGATGTTTCGCTTCTCATCCAAGCAGCTTCTTCAGCTCTGACTGGATGGTGGGGAACAGAAGGATTGATGCTCCTTGCAGACAGCTGGTCATTTGCATCCTTTGAGAGGGCCGTTGAGGCCACTTGGAGGTTTAACTGTGTCCTCAGTTCATGGGCTGTGTCTGGTTTTTCTCTGAAGATGTTTCACTTCTCATCCAAGCAGCTTCTTCAGCTCCGACTGGATGGTGGGGAATGGAAGGATTGATACTCCTTGCAGACAAAGCTGGTCATTTGCATCCTTTTAGAGGATCCTTGAGGCCACTTGGGAGGTTTAACTGTGTCCTCAGGTCATGGGGCTGTGTCAGGTTTTTCTCTGAAGATGTTTCACTTCTCATCCAAGCAGCTTCTTCAGCTCTGACTGGATGGTGGGGAACGGAAGGATTGATACTCCTTGCAGAGAAAGCTGGTCATTTGCATCCTTTTAGAGGGTTATTGAGGCCACTTGGGAGGTTTATCTGTGTCTTCAGGTCATGGGACTGTGTCTGGTTTTTCTCTGAAGATGTTTCACTTCTCATCCAAGCAGCTTCTTCAGCTCCGACTGGATGGTGGGGAACGGAAGGATTGATACTCCTTGCAGAGAAAGCTGGTCATTTGCATCCTTTTAGAGGATCCTTGAGGCCACTTGGGAGGTTTAACTGTGTCCTCAGGTCATGGGGCTGTGTCAGGTTTTTCTCTGAAGATGTTTCACTTCTCATCCAAGCAGCTTCTTCAGCTCTGACTGAGGCCACTTGGAAGTCTATCTGTGTCCTCAGAGTCACCTGAATGGTGCAAATGGTTCCTGTAGTCCGCAAATTTTTCCTCTGGAAATCCATTCCTACTCCCACACCATTCCAAGGGTGTTCGTCTCAAATTGTGTAGCTAAAAGTATGTAGAGATCCTCAATCATCCAGGACATGGTTGTGCCAAAGGTGCTTTTTCCAAGAGACAACTGGACTTCCTTATTTTTCTTTGAAGATGTTTTGCTTCTCATCCAAGAATCTTTTGTATATCTTAATACCTTAATATATAATTATTGTTTCTCCCCACTATTTTCTATCCCTATTTTAACTTTCCCCCCCTTTCATATTGCTATGATATTCAAAGACATGTTTTCCACCTATTTTGTTCATATTTCCTTAGTTAAATCAACGTTCCATCCTTCATTCTTCCATTTTTCAATATCTCCTTATACAGTTTTAGTATCAATCACGCTCATTTATACTTTTAGGATATTTCTATTCAAGTTCTTACCAGTTCTGCAATCCGTGTAATTCTATTATTAATACACATGTATTTATATATATATATACCTAATCTCCCATTGTTAAATTCTACCCTTCCACTGTTATTCATATTTTATACACCTTTAGTAGTACAGTCATTCAAAAATCTATTTTTCCCATTCTTCACATCCTTTTAGATTACATGCAACTTTAGACATGTAGAAAGAAAAATGCAAGAATTCTTGCTTGTACTTTCGTTGCACATGTGTAAAGTTACATTTGGGGGGGAGTTGGGTGTTCTTTATATACATTTTTTTAAATCGGGAAAAAGAGAAAACAAATTGAGACTCTAGAGGTTGACTAGAACTGTCCTTCGGAGGTACTCAGGCATGGAATTTTAATACAGCTAGCAAATCTCGAATGACTTTTTTTTTTTTTAATGAAGGCAAAGCAGGATCTGACCTGGTTAAAACTAGCAGGAAATCTCAGGGCTGTAGATCAGAGGAGGAAGCCGAAAATAATTTCAAGAGGTAGATGTTTCAAATGCCAGTCAATTCATCCCAAGGAAGTGGAGATTACAATCCTTTGAGGTAGGCCCATTGTCATCCTATTGGTATCACATTTTGCAAGGATTGAAAAGGATTTGTCTTTTCGGAACAATTTCTTTTTTAACAAGGGAAAGAAGGAAGGAAGGAAGGAAGGAAGGAAGGAAGGAAGGAAGGAAATGAGGGAGAAACAGAAAGAAGGGAAGGAAGGAAATGAAGGAGAGAGGGAAAGTAGGAAAGGGAGGGAGGGAAGTAAAGGGAGGGAAGGAAATGAGGGAGAGAGGGAAAGAAGGAAAGAGAGGGAAGGAAAGGAAAGGAAGGAAATGAGGGGGAGAGGGAGGGAGGAAAAGAAGGAGATGAGGGAGAGAGGGAAGGAAAGGTCCTCTCCTTTTTGGTATTATTGCCAACAAAGACATCACAATGAAGACCAGGAGAACTTCATTTAGCCATGACAGAAGACGTTGTTGAACTAAAGAATAACCGTCCTGTTTAGGATCAGGATTCAGGACTACAATCTCCAGATGTGGTGGGCGCTCCAGAGGTTTTCAAGAAGAGACTGGACAGCCACTTATTGGGAATGGCATAGGACTGTGATGACGAATCTATGGCAAGCGTGCCACAGATGGCATGGGGAGCCCTCTTTGCAGACAAGTGAGCCGTCGTCCCGTTCAGCTCCACCACGGATGCGCATGTGCCTCCCGCTGGCCAGCTGATTTTTGGGTCTCTCTGTGTGGGGGGACCCGGGAGAGTTGTACGCACATGTGGGGAGGGAGTGTGGGGGTTACGGTGTCCCCCACGCCCCATTTTTGGTTTCAGGAGGCTGTAGGGAAGCCTGCTAGGCCCAAAACGGGGCATGGGATGGGCGCATGGATGTACGGGGCAGGAACTTTAAACTTTAATGGTATTTGTATGCCGCCCACTCCCTAGGGACTCTGGGCGGCTCACAGCAAATAAAAACAGCAAATAAAAACATTTAAAATTGCAGAATTAAAATCCACACAGCATCCACTTCATCAAAGGAAGTGCAGAGGGTTATGTGCAGTGAAGGGGCGCATTGCATTGTGGGAAATCGGTTTTGGCACATGAGGACAAAAAGCTTAGCCGTCACTGGTATAAGGTCCGCTACTTGAATAAGGGGTTCATTTAGAAGACCCCTTCCAATCCTAATATTCTATGTTCCAATGCCAGTTTACAAAGCAAGATCACGTGAAGTGTTAAAATCACTTTACAAAGCCTTGGTAAGGCCACACTTGGAATATTGCATTCAGTTTTGGTCGCCACGATGTAGAAAAGATGTGGAGACTCTAGAAAGAGTGCAGAGAAGAACAACAAAGAGGATTAGGGGACTGGAGGCTAAAACATACCATGAAGAACGGTTGCAGGAACTGGGGATGTCTAGTTTAATGAAAAGAAGGACCGGGGGAGACATGATAGCAGTGTTCCAATATCTCAGGGGTTGCCACAAGGAAGAAGGGGTCAAACTATTGTCCAAGGCACCAGAGGGTAGAACAAGAAGCAGTGGGTGGAAACTAATCAAGGAGAGAAGCAACTTAGAACTGAGGAGAAATTTCCTGACAGTGAGAACAATTAACCAGTGGAACGACTTGCCTCCAGAAGTTGTGAATGCTCCAACACTGGAGGTTTTTAAGAAGATGTTGGATAACCATTTGTCTGAAGTGGTGTAGGGTTTCCTGCCTAGGCAGGGGGTTGGACTAGAAGGCCTCCAAGGACCCTTCCAACTCTGTTTATTCCATTCTAAACAGCTTTTCAGATGACACTTAACAAAGTTACTGAGACAGATGATGAAACAGAAGCAACCATTTTCACACCGGTGACTTTCATGCATATATGAGGAAATTGAACAAAACAATCAAAACTATTTTTAAAAAACAACAACAACAACCAAAACTCACAATACCATACTTGGTTGAAGTTCATCTCCTTTTGAGAACTAACTCCATATCCTGAAGAAATTTATTACCTCAGCTGCCTCATTGTTCATGCCACACGCTAGGTCATGGTTTGCTTAATAAATAAACTACAGTGGGCCTAGTTTCCTGCAGCAGGCTAAATCATAAAGTGTGATTTATACCTCTTACTGACGGAATTCATGTGATGTGTTGTGAAACCTTTAGACAGGTTCCATTTTTTTCCCCCCAAGGCTATTCTTGGACTTCATCTTTCCGCCAGCCATAAAAAGAAAAAAAAAATTGGAAGAGGATATTTATAGCTCAGGATTGAAGTGTAATTTCGGAATAATTCTTGGAAGCCTGGCGATGTTCGAACAAAGCAGCCATCAACAGGCACATAGAGATAAACAACATTTACCTGCCATTCAAAAGAGACAATCAAAAAGCCAAAAAGGAACAAAACATTTCCCTACCAGCAATCAACACTCTATCTATCTATCTATCTATCTATCTATCTATCTATCTATCTATCTATCTATCTATCATCTATCTGTCTGTCTGTCTGTCTATCTATCTATCTATCTATCTATCTATCTATCTATCTATCTATCTCTATATATGTCTGTCTGTCTATCTATCTATCTATCTATCTATCTATCATCATCTATCTATCTATCTATCTATCTATCTATCTATCTATCTATCTATCTATCTATCTATCTATCATCTATATCTGGAAGGGACTTTGGAGGTCTTCTAGTCCAGATAATTGGAGATTAACACCAAGATTAATACACCAGCATTCTTAAAATTTTATTTTAGTTCAGATATAATAACAATTTGACAACCTCTCTTTATTAGAAAGCTGGATGAGAATTACGTTAGGTTAATTTTTTGTTCAACGCCACCACAAAATGTACATTTTTTTTTCAATAAATGAGCAAAAAGATTATTTTGAAATTAGTATTTTTATTAATTAAAATCACCTAATTAAAAGTCACCCAATGGCTTTCATGCCTAGTTCAGGACTAGAACTCATAGTCTCCTAGTGATTGATGCAACACCCCTTTGGCTTTTATGCTTAAGACAGGACTACAATTCACCATCTCCTGGTGATTGGCTCAAAGCCACCCAGTAGGTTTTTGTGTCTAATTCAGGACTAGAACTCACAGTCTCCTAGTGATTGATCCAACACCCCGTTGGCTTTTATGCTTAAGGCAGGACTACAATTCACCATCTCCTGGTGATTGGCTCAAAGTCACCCAGTAGGTTTTTGTGTCTAATTCAGGACTAGAACTCACAGTCTCCTAGTAATTGGCCCAAAGTCGCCCAGATGGCTTTTGTACCTAAAGCGGCACTACAGTTCACCATCTCCTGGTGATTGGCCCAAAGTCACCCACTGGTGTTTGCGTCTAATTCAGGATTAGAACTCACCATCTCCTGGCGATTCGCCCAAAGTCACCCAGCTGGTTTCATGCCTAAATCTAGAACTAGAACTCGCCATCTCCCAGTTCCTAGTTTGGAGCCTTATTCACCAGACCAAGCAGGCTCCATAACTAAAACAGAAACAGATCCCACATTTCATATATCTGAAACCCCGCACGTGTTCTTTATGGAGCAAGGCCGACTCAATTCAGCCTCTGAGTGCATTGTAATTTTCCCTGCGGATTGTGAAAAAGAAACTGGGATGGCTGAGTGTTTTCAACATTTTTTTTTCCTGCCAAGCTGAACTCACATCTGTATCTGAAACATCTCATCCCTTTTTGCTGGTTTTGTCCTTCCAGGCTGTGATAAACAAAGGAAGCTGTAACTGAGACATCAAAAATGAGGAGCCAATTACAGGATTTCACAGTTATGTTGCAGCCAAACCCTTGATTAAAGGACTATAGTACTCTTGTCTTTTGGGTTCTCGTCAACCATTATACTAATTTCAACTCCCATTTTGGACTTCTCTGCCAGCTGAACAAACAACGGGCATCTCGGGAATCTTGTTGGCTCCAATTTTCTTTTCAATTTCTGCCTCTGATCTTTCCTTTTCTACCTTCGTGCTTCTTTCAGTGGTTTTCTGCTTCTCCCTTTCCTCCGTAAATGTCCTTCTGCTTTTAAGAGTTCTACTGTCTTTCCCTGAAAATAAGACAGGGTCTTATTTTCTTCTTTTTTTTGAAAATTTTATTAATTTCATATATACATTCACAATTATATGATCTCATAACTCTTATTAATAATATGTATTTATAACAATTTTTCCTCTACAGTTGACAATATACTTGAGATTACTTTCTTACCATCCCATAACTCCATCTTATCTTACAACATTCCTACTTCTTCTTCCTTCCTTCCCTCCTTCCTTCCCTCCTTTTTTCTCTCCTACTCTCCTTTCTTCCCTCCTTCCTTCCTTCCCTCCCTCCTTCCCCTTTCCCTCCTTCCCTCCCCCCTTTCTTCTCTCCTTCTCTCCTTCCCTCCTCCTTCCCTGCTTCCTTCCCTCCTTCCTTCCCTCCTTTCTTCTCTCCTCCTCTCCTTCCTTCCCCCCTTCCTTCTCTCCTACATTCCCTCCTTCCTTCCCTCCTTTCTTCTCTCCTTCCTTCCCTCCTTCCTTCCCTCCTTTCTTCTCTCCTTCTCTCCTTCCTTCCCTCCTTGCTTCCCTCCTTCCTTCCTTCCCTCCTTCCTTCCCCCTTTCTTCTATTTCTTCTCTCCTTCCTTCCTTCCTCCTCTCCTTTCCCTTCTCTCCTTCCCCTTCCTCCCCTTTACCCTTCCCCTCATCCTCCCTTATCTCCCCTCTCTCCTACTCTTACATTCCCTCCCATTCTTCCTCTGCTTTTCCCTCTCTCCTATTCCTCTCCTTTCTCCTCACCTTCCTATCTTTCCTTCTACTCCCCCTTCCATCCACTCTATCCGTTGTTATGTTTACATATTCTCCTCTTCAGGGGGTGACCTGGTTCTTTTTTTTTTCCCCCCTAATTGAAAGTTATAAAAAAAGGCAAGATTTACAAAATACAAGATACAAATAGAGATAAAGCTCTTTACATATTTACAGCGCAGACGGCGCTGTCCATTTCCCATAGTTCATCTCAGGGTCTTATTTTCTTTCGACCCCCCCAAAGTAAGTGCCTGGCCTTATTTTTATGGTGGTCTTATTATTTTTTGAAGTGCAGGCAGTGGCGAGCGTGGTGACTTCATCGCTGCTGCTGTGGGAAGGCAACAGAATGAGCGCTGGCAAGAGCTTTCGACTTTGTCTAAGAAACTTCCAAAACACTCAATGTAATCATTTCCTGGTCACTGTGGGCTCCGGGAGAATTGGAAGTTAATCTCCTGTGTGCACAACTCACTCTTGAGAAATAATATCATCTCCAGCGCTCTCTGGGTGATGGGGTTCAGGAAGAAAGGATTACCAATTGGTAGGTCTAGGCTTCCTTCTTTCTGCTGGGCTGGACTGACATCTCAAGGGCAGCTCATCCTGGACAGCCACCAAGGATTATGAGTCAGCCAAATGTGTTTTGTGTTCAAGAGGCAGCAACAAAACCTTAGGCTGGGTGCTGTTGACCGCACCCCATTCCTAAGAGGTCTGTAAGGGGGCGTGCATAAGCCCACCAGCGTGCCTATTGTCCCTGTCCTAATATTCCCTTGTATTCGTATTCATTTCATGTATCCAAAAACCATGTTTTTAGTTATATATGTTGTCCAACACATGCTTGACGAAATAAATAAATAAAATAGCAATCCGCAAAATGTACTTATCAGACATTAAGTTAAATACTATTCACAGTATGGCTATATCATTGTACATTGCCGTAACATATTATTATTAGCCTTTTTTATTAAACATTTTAATCTTTAAAAACAGAAAGAAAAACATAACAAGAAAAAAAAACAAGACATACATAACAATATAAAGTTATAGAAAAATAAACAATATACAGCCTTCTGTATCGGTATCAGTGGTGGGTTTCAAAAAAATTTCGAACCTACTCTGTGGGTGTGGCCTCCTTTGTGGGAGTGGCTTGCCGGCCATGTGACCTGGTGGGAGTGGCTTGCTGGCCATGTGTTTTCTCTCTCTCTCTCTCTCTCTCTCTCTCTCTCTCTCTCTCTCTTTCCTTTTGTCTCTCTGTCCCTTTTTCCTTTTTTTCTTTCATCTCTCACTTTTTCTTTCTTTTTTATTTTTTATTTCTTTCTTTCTTCCTTTCTTTCTCTTTCTCTTTCTCTTTCTCTTTCTCTTTCTCTTTCTCTCTCTCTCTCTCTCTCTCTCTCTCTCTCTTTCCTTTTGTCTCTCTGTCCCTTTTTCCTTTTTTTCTTTCATCTCTCACTTTTTCTTTCTTTTTTCTTTTTTATTTCTTTCTTTCTTCCTTTCTTTCTCTTTCTCTTTCTCTTTCTCTTTCTCTCTCTCTCTCTCTCTCTCTCTCTCTCTCTCTCTCTCTCTCTCTCTCTCTCTCTCTGTGTGTGTGTGTGTGTGTGTGTGTGTGTGTGTGAGTGCTGGGTTTCAAACTATTTCGGAACCTCTTCTGTAGGTGTGGCCTGCTTTCCGGGTCCACTGGTGGAACCTCTTCTAACCGGTTCGATAGATTTGACGAACCGGTTCTACCGAACAGGTGCGAACTGGTAGGAACCCACCTCTGATCGGCATTCATATTTAGCCTTTATAGTTCTCCCATTTGCATTGCCTTCCTATTGATTTTACCTTGTCCAATAATATAATAACAGTAGTACTGACACTTGTAATAATATTAATTGTTCACATCACCATTATATTTACATTCTCTATTTCCTGCTTTGGCTTCTGTTTTTTAGCCACTTATACATTAATTCCATATTTTATAGAAGCCCGATTCTTCTCTTTCTTTTAGTTCCAAGGTCGTTTTGTCTATCTCTGCACATCCGAGTACTTTTCTAATTATTGTTTCGTCTGCGGGCGTATTGATTTGTTTCCAGTTTTGTGCGAAAACAATCCTAGCTTGCAGTGAGTATGTGTAGTGTTATGTATTGAAATTGCTTATCCATTTTCAGGTCTAATATTCCTAATAAGAACGCTTCTGGTTTCAGTTCTATTTTTTTGCTCCGTAATTTCTTCCAACCATTTCTGGATTTTGTACCAATGTTTCCTTATGATGGGGCACATCCACCACATATGGTAGAATGTGCCAGACTTGTGGCTTATTAGTAGCGTTACTAATATTGATAATGATAGTAAGACAGGAATGGGTCTAGAGTACGGCTATCTCATGTGAAGTTGTCTTGCAGTGAATTGGGTGTGGCGATTCGGCGGTGGCAAATTGTCCTAGACCAGGGTGTTGCAGAAAATGACAGGCATTAGACTTCTCAGGATACAGGCAAAGTTTATTTGGCAGCCAGGTTCAGAAAGCTAGCCCATGGCTAGCATTGCAATTTCTGAACCACCTTCGTTATCGAAGCACGCGTTCTTATACATTCTCCAAAGCATTGCAACACGGAAACACTTAACACATTTCTTAGTGGTTATCTTAAGGAGAAAGCCTTATAAGGAGATGGGGTCTTACTTCTCCTTTTGTTTATGGAGTACGTGTCATTAACAAACTTTAATTGAACCTTGGACTTTCGACATAGGCTTTTGGACATAGGGACATAGCAATAGCAGTTCGACTTATATACCGCTTCATAGGGCTTTCAGCCCTCTCTAAGCGGTTTACAGAGTCAGCATATCGCCCCCAACAATCCGGGTCCTCATTTTACCCACCTCGGAAGGATGGAAGGCTGAGTCAACCCTGAACCGGTGAGATTTTGAACAGCCGAACTGCAGAACTGCAGTCAGCTGAAGTAGCCTGCAGTGCTGCATTTAACCACTGCGCCCCCTCGCCACATCTTGTGGTTAGGCACTGGCTTCCTGTTCCTTTTGCAAGTTGCAATTCTGCCTATGTGGCTTTAATGTAGAAGTAAAGGGGCTCTAAGAGGCTGACCCAGTAGGTTTCACACTTAATGTCCAAATCTCACTTTACGTCTGCTTTAAGGGGAGTCAAACTCACGGCTCGGGGGGGTGTGTGCTTAGATCTGGCCTGCAAGGTTGCCCTTGAAACAGCGAAGGACTGGCGCGCAATGTCTCTGTCACCAAAAAGAGAGCTCGGGAGGACCACATGCGGCTTTTCTAAGCTCCTTTTTCGCTGGTGGAGGGTTGCAGGAGGCTGTCGCAGCCGAAAATGGAGCTCAGGAGCCTGTTTCCACTGGTGGACCATTTGGGGCCACCACGGGCACCCCCAACACGAGTGACATCGAGCTGGCCACACCCACCCTGGCCATGGTCCCTTCTCCCCCCCCCCCGAGGTCAAACCCCACCCTGATGCAGGACTCGATGAAGTCGTGTTTGACACCTCTCTCCTAGATCCTCTCACTGGAAAGCTGGAGGCGGTTTGAAAATCCAGAATGGTGGTGTTCCTACAATTCAGTAAAACGGGCTTGAATAGATTGATTGATTGATTGATTGATTACATTTATATGCCGCCCTTTTCTCCGAAGGGGACTCAGGGCGGCTCACAATTCAATCAGGGAAAGGAGGTACAGACAGGGGGATAAAAAAGACGAGACATAACAATACAAAATTTAAAAACACACAACAACCATACCATTCGAGAAGGGGGGCAAAAACTCTTTAGCCCCAGGCCTGTCGGAACAGCCAGGTTTTAAGGGCTTTGCGGAAGGCCTGGAGGGTGGTGAGGGTTCGAATCTCCACGGGGAGCTCGTTCCAGAGGGTCGGAGCAGCCACAGAGAAGGCTCTCCTCCAGGTAGTCGCCAGTCGACACTGGCCGGCGGATGGAATTCGGAGGAGGCCTAATCTGTGGGATCTAATCGGTCTATTGGAGGTAATTGGCAGCAGGCGGTCTCTCAAGTACCCAGGTCCAATACCATGAAGGGCTTTATAAGTGACGACTAGTGCCTTGAAGCATATCTGAAGACCAATAGGCAGCCAGTGCAGCTCACGGAGGATAGGTGTTACGTGGGTGAACCGAGGTACACACACTATCGCTCGCGTGGCTGCATTCTGGACAAGCTGAAGTCTCCGAATGCTCTTCAAGGGCTGCCCCATGTAGAGCACGTTGCAGTAGTCCACGTTGCAGTAGTCCAATAGACTTGGGTAGTTGGTGGGGCAGCGTGTTGTGGGAAGCTATCTATGGATAAAGGAGAATATTTGCAGCTCAGGGTTGAAAGGAAGGGCCCTGGGTGCTCTGTGAGGCTGCAGGTGTTTCATTAGCAAACTAGGTAATGATGTAGGAGGGGGTGCACAGGTAAACCCACCAATGGTTTGACCAGGTTAGGTGATTCTAACAGGCTAAATATTATAACCTTTAAAATGCTTAACATCAAAATCAAAGCTCACTTTTGACTTACTGGCCTAGGACTCCCACTTTTCCTATTGCAAATATTAAGGGAACGTAAATGCAAGCTTGGCACAAGAGTGAAACAGGAAGCATGGGTGTAAGGAACGAACCAAAAATAATCATGACAGCCTTTGCGTGCTTTATATGTCAGCTTAAAGTCAGCAATATTTTAACCTTCAATCAGCGATATTTTAGCAATATTTTTGCAATATATCCTGTTTGCTTCATGGGTAACCAAGATTCACTTCCCTATTGTAACTTGGAATTTTATGAGAATCATGTATTTGTCATTTTTCCAAAAATGTCTTTTACTGACCTCAGCAGGGTTATGACCCTAAAATGTATCCGCCTATTGTGACGCCTCCTGATTTGTAATGTTTAATTAAAAAGTATAAAATCTCTGCCAGGGGATAGCCCCGGCAGTTCAGCCTGGGTGTCAATCCCACTGAACTCTGGACGTGTCCAATAAACCTGTCTTCTCTCGTAACCTTTGTGGTCTTGGCTCCTTGTCTTTCGTAAGTAGATTGCAAACCTCAAATCTGCTGCAACTGTAACAGCATCAGTGCTAGAAGGGAGCGAGGTTTGTGGGGAGTCAACCCTCTTTGCAACCCTCTGGGTTCCTACCAGTTCGCACCTATTCCGTAGAACCGGTTCATCAAATCTACCGAACCGGTTAGAAGAGGTTCCACCAGTGGACCCGGAAAGCAGGCCACACCTACAGAAGAGGTTCCAATTTTTTTTGAAACCCACCACTGACACACACACAAACAAACACACACACACACACACACAGAGAAAGAGAAAGAAAGGGAGAAAAAAAGAAAGAAAAAAGAAAGAAAAAGTGAGAGATAGATGAAAGAAAAAAAGGAAAAAGGGACAGAGAGACAAAAGGAAGGAAAGAGAGAGAGAGAGAAAGAAAGAAAGAAAAAAGAAAGAAAGAAAGAAAGAAAACACATGGCTGGCAAGCCACTCCCACCAGGTCACATGGTTCTCTATCACACCCCACCATCTTGCTGTCCCAATGGAGGCCCATCTGCCAGGCGATAAAATTCCTAAATTCATAGACACTTATTCGCTCTCTGTTGCTTTTATATAGTCTATTGTGGTCTCCCAATCCTTCTGTTCTGCAGGAAAGATGATTAGGAGACTGGAGACTAAAACATGTGACCAACAGTTCAGTAGTGGGATTCAATTTTTTTTACTGCCGGTTCTGTGGGCGTGGCTTGGTGGCAGTGGTGGGGTTCAAATAATTTAACAACCGGTCCTCTGCACTAATGACCAGCTGAGTAGGCGTGGCTCATTGTTCATGTGACTGGGAGGGTATGGCCAACTCAACGTCACTCATGTCAATGGGCGCTTTGCCTTAGCTGTCACAATGTAATTGGGTTAACCGGAGAGGCCGTTTCTGTAAGCAATAAAGATTGGGGTGGAAACAATACCAGAATGTTTCCTTCCTGCTTTCCTTACAGGATTAGCCTTGTAAAGTGGGGAAAAAACAAAATGAGATTTCTTCCAACAACTGGTTCTCCGAACTGCTTAGAAAGTTAACAACCGGTTCTTCCGAATAGGTGCGAACCGGCTGAATCCCACCACTGCTTGGTGGGCATGGCAGGGGAAGGATACTGCAAAATCCCCATTCCCACCGCACTCCAGGGGAAGGATACTGCAAAATCCCCATTCCCTCCCCACTCCATGGGAAGGATACTGCAAAGTCTCCATTCCCTCCCCACTTCAGGGGAAGTATACTGCAAAATCCCCATTTCCTCCCAATCAGGTGGGATCAGGAGGCAGAGAATAGATGGGGAGCGGGGCCAGTCAGAGGTGGCATTTGCCGGTTCTCCAAACTACTCAAAATTTCCATTCCACTGGTTCTCCAGAATAGGTCAGAACCTGCTGAATACCACCTCTGGAGCAGTTGCAGGAACTGGGTATATTTAATCTAAAGAAGAGAAGGATTAGGGGTGACATGATGTCAGTGTTTCATTATTTGAGGGGCTGCCACAGACAAGTGGGATCAGCCTATTCTCCAAGGCACCTGAAGGCAGGCAAGAAATAATGGGTGGAAACTAACCAAGGAGAGAAGCAACTTAGAACTGAAGAGAAATTTCCTGACAGTTAGAACAATTAATCAGTGGAACAGAAGTTGCCTCCAGAAGTTGTGAATGCCCCAACACTGGAAGCCTTTAAGCAGATGTTGGATAGCCATTTGTCTGAAGAGGAGAGGAGGAAAAGAGAGGGAAAGAAGAAATGGTAAAGGAGAGGAAGGAAGGGAGGGGTAGTAAGAGTAGGAAAGAGGGCAGGAAGTGGGGGGGAAGAGGAGAGGAGTAGGGGAGAGGAAGGAGAAGAAGAAAAGAGAAAGGAGAGGAGGAAAGAAGAAAGTAGAGAAGAAGGGAGGGTAGGAGAAAGAGGGAAGAAGAAGTAGGGTTATAATACAAGACGGATATATGGGATGGCCGGAAAGCAAGCTCGGATATAATATTATATCCTTATATAAATATTATATAGATTTATATAAATATTATACATTTATGGAAGCATAAATGTTAAAAGATAACACATAATACTAATAATATTCACGAGAAATGAATATTTGTGAATGTATGTATGGGAAACAAAAATAAAAAACTTTTTTCAAAAGAAGAAGGAGAAGAAGAAGAGGAGGAGGAGGAGAAGGAGGAGGAAGAAGAAGTGGTGAATGCATCACTAGAAGTTGAGGTTGGACAGCCATTTGTCTGGAATGCCATAAGATCTTCTGCTTGAACAGCGGGTTGGACTAGAAGACCTCCAAGGTCCCTTCCAACAACACTGTTATTCTGCTATTCTGAATTGGCGGCTCTTCCCTCCCTCTTGTCCCACCTTGAAAGACGGGCGCCGAAGGGGTGAGTGACAGGCATTCAAGGACTGAATGTTACAACCGATCCTCTTTGATTTGTCACACAGCGATGCAAAGGCCTCGTTTCTGGGGGTCTTGAGACCTCTCACTCCTTGGCACAAAACCAGCAGCAATTAAGCATTCAATCTCCCTCCTAGCCCGGCAGCCCAAATATGTGCTGCTTAAAAGCCGTCTTTTGTGAAGGTTTCCCACCGATCGCTTTTCCCCTCTAAGCCCTTTCGAATCTATTGCTGATTAGAAAGCAAGAAGCATCATCTCCCTTGGAGCTCACTTCTTTTTTTAATCTATTGTTGGAAGAAACATCCTTCTGGGTTCACCTCCAAGTGGGGAAAAAGACACTGGAAACATGGAGGCTGCTTGGAAAGATGATTTTAATGGTGGACAGGATCTCATGGTTTGAGCTGCTGAACAGAAAAGGGGGAATCATATGCTTCCAGATGTTGGGTGAAGGAGAAAAAGGGACAGAGATGCTGAAAGTCCCTGGTTTGATGCCCTCTCTGGCCTTTGATCTTGATCTTGCGTTCTGATTGGTTGTCAGACTCCCATGGGGCCATGCAGGGACAACTCTCTAGGCTGCGCTTTGACTCCAAGTTTGGTTGAGCATCGCTTCTTCCCAGGTGCCCCGTGGTGAGATGGGTAAAAGGCTAATACTATCATGTCTTAATCCCATCACCCTGGAGCTGAAGGGGGAGATCTTTGTTATGTAGAGTAGACCAGCCCAGGATTTAATGGGTCATTGACAAAGGAGGCAGGCTGGAAGCTGCAGGGAGCTACTTTGTCTTTAAAAACACGTTTCGTCCTTTTCACATGTGAGGAAATATAATATTCTGCCTTTTCAATATTTCCAAGGATATTTCATTTTTCTAGGAGAGGGGGTGGGTGCTAACTTCCTACAATATATTCAGGGCAGTGGTGGGTTTCAAATTTTTTTAGAACCTCTTCTCTAGGTGTGGTCTGCTTTGTGGGAGTGGCTTGCCAGCCATGTGACTGGGTGGGCGTGGCCAATTTGTAAAATGTGGTGAAACTCACCTAACAACGCTCTTGCTTAGCAACCAAAATGTTGGCTGAGAAACTCTGGCATTTGAAGCACGCAAGACTTAAAGCTGTCAAGTTACAAGACCCTCGCACCCCTAACCCTTTAGAAAAAAAACCCTCCAGGGGTGTTCAAACTTGACAGCTTTAAGACTTGTGGACTTCAACTCCCAGAGTTCCTCCTCCAGCCATGTTGGCTCAGGAACTCTGGGTGCTATTCCAAAAGCACTGGAATTACATTTTAAAACAGTTAAAAATTGACAAAATCACCATCAGTCAAATGCAAAAAGCCGCACTGCTTGGATCTGCACGCATATTACGAAAATACGTTATGACGTCCCAGGCCCCTGGGTGGGGCCCGATTAGTAATCAATGCCAAATCCGGCGAAACAACTGGCCGCTGTGATACAATTGTATAATAATAATAATAATAATAATAATAATAATAATAATAATAACAACAACAACAACAACAACAACAACAACAACAACAACAACAACAACAACATAATCTTAAAATGGCACTCCCTATGGGACATGTTCCATTTTTCTGATTTAAAACATCCATTTGGGAAAAGGAATTTTCCTGCAGGTCCCCCTTCCTTTTTAGCATTTCTGTCGTGTTCAAACAGCAAAAAACAAAAAAAAAAAATAGTTAAGAGAAAAAGAAACAGCCCCATGTTGGCAAATTAGCGGAATCCATGTTATTAAAAAATCATTCTTCGCTCCCAGGGTTGTTTTATTTTTAATAAATGGTGCAGCCTAGCATTATAATCTGCTGGCTTGGGACCATTTATCTGTGTAAGATTTTTCTCCTAGCATTTTATTTTTGCGATATCCAATGGCGCTTTGTGCCAGTGCAGAATGGAATACCAACTGGTTTTCGTTCTGGTAAAGTTGCTTTAAACTGAAATGGGCAGGCTGCTATTAAAGGACTTCTTAAACCATGGTGAAAGCTCGGTTGCCAAAAAGGTACTAGGGAGTGTGGAGTTTGCTCTCAGTTTACATGTAGCCGCTTTCCCTTTCAGTGTGGATGGGAGCAAGAGGCAATAGAGACATTCATAACGGGCAATAAAAAGCTAAGAAAATACCCAGCCAATATCCAGATAAGCAGGGGTTAACACCAGACAAATAATCAAGCAGAAAACAATATTCTAATCGGAAGGAGGAATCTATACCAATACTGGCAGGGCAAGTGACTGTGTATAAACAAGGAGCAACCCCCCAACACTCAGTCACACTGATGACATTGCCTAGTCGGATAATGAAACGTCTGCAAGAAAACAAACACACTCAGAAAGCGCCAAGGAGCTGGAAGTTCAGTGCCGCCAGGAACATATATCCTCTTCTGTCAGAAGTTAAATGCATGAACTGTCTTTCAACAGGTTATCTTACTGGGCTGCCTTTTAAGCTGAGGAAGTGATTTGTGGATCAGTAGGTGACAGAAAACTGGTATATCACAACTGATTTATGTTTTAGAAATCCGAGTTTGGAGTGCAGCACCGCGTGACAGAGCAGCCTGTATGATTTCATGGTAGAATTATTAGAACGTCAGGGTTGAAAGGGACTTGGGAGAACATCTAGTGTTGATCAGGCTTACGAACGATCACAATTCTGGCACTGAAAATGGCGGAACTAAAGAGAATAAAGGAGTTGCCATCCACAGCTCAGGAGAGGCATGGGGAGAAAACCACAGATACGGCTTTGCCGAATAGAATGGAATGGAATAGAGTAGAATAATGAATGTAATGGAATAAAATAGAATGGGATAGGATAGGATTGAATAGAAAAAGACAGGACAGGACAACGCAGAGCAGAACAGAGTAGAATAATAAAGAATAGAATAGAATAAAGTAGGATGGGATGGAATGGGATAGAATAGAATAGAAATAGAATAATAAAGAATAATAAAGAATAGAATGGAATGGGATAGAATAGAATAATAAAGAATGGAATGGGATAGAATAGAATGAAAAATAAAGAATGGAATGGAATGGGATAGAAGAGAATAGAATAATAAACAATGGAATGGAATAGAATAGAATAGAATAGAATAGAATAGAATAGAATAATAAAGAATGGAACAGAATGGAACAGAACAGAATAGAATAGAATGAAAAAATAAAGAATGGAATGGAATGGGATAGAAGAGAATAGAATAATAAACAATGGAATGGAATAGAATAGAATAGAATAGAATAGAATAATAAAGAATGGAACAGAATGGAACAGAACAGAACAGAATAGAATAGAATAATAAAGAATGGAACGGAATGGAACAGAACAGAACAGAACAGAACAGAACAGAATAGAATAGAATAATAAAGAATGGAATGGAATGGAATAGAATAGAATAGAATAATAAAGAACGGAACGGAACAGAATAGAATAATACAGAATGGAATAGAATGGAATAGAATAGTAAAGAATGGAATAGAATAGAATAGAATAATAAAGAACAGAACAGAATAGAATAGAATAATAAAGAATGGAATGGAATGGAATAGAATAATAATAGAATAGAAGTCTTCCAACTCTGTTATTCTGTATTCTGTAGTAGACTCTATCTAACTTTCATGGGTTATGGTATGAAGCTGTCCTTGGTACTAGCTTGGATAGCCAGTACTGGAACTGTCCATGGTACCAGATTCTGAAACTAGAGACCTCTTTGTTTTATTCCTTTTGGAGCAAAAAAATGTGGAGAAAAAAGAATTTGGAATTCATATGCTATTTCTATTCTATTCTGGCTTAGTTCCCTCAAACAGTTTCCTAAATTTCTTTGAGCCCGGACGTTTATTTTCTGTTCAAAGAAACTACACCCATATGGTAAGCATTTTATGAGACTCAATATAAAACAGTTTTAATGTTTTAAATGTGGTCTCACCCCAAAGTAAAACAATGGGGTTCTTAGATTACTTGAAAGGTATGAGTATTTACCATCTGCTAGCCCAGTTTGTTGTATCAGAAGATTCTCCCAAATTTCTGACCAGTCATCCTATAACCAAAAATTCCCTCACCACTGTCAAACCATTCACTAAGGTTGCATTACTAAATATGGTAATCAGTCTTCTCATCATTCCTATCACCCATCTCCTCCCACTTATGACTGTAGGGCTGTAATTTTGTTTCTTGTATCCTTACAATTTATATTGAGATTGATTTTTTCCTGATTGCTTATTTTTACCCTGTGACTATCATTAAGTGTTGTACATTATGATGCTTGATGAATGTATCTTGTCTTTTTATGTACACTGAGAGCTTATGCAGCAAAGACAAATTCCTTGTGTGCCCAATTACACTTGGCCAATAAAGAATTCTATTCTATTCTACTCTACTCCATTCTCTATTCTATTCTATTCCATTCCATTCCATTCTCTATTCTATTCTATTCTATTCTACTCCATTCCATTCTCTATTCTATTCTACTCCATTCCATTTTCTATTCTATTCTATTCTATTCTATTCTATTCTATTCTATTCTATTCTATTCTATTCTATTCTATTCTATTCTATTCTATTCTACTCCATCCCATTCTCTATTCTATTCTATTCTATTCTACTCCATCCCATTCTCTATTCTATTCTATTCTATTCTACTCCATCCCATTCTCTATTCTATTCTATTCTATTCTATTCTATTCTATTCTACTCCATTCCATTCTCTATTCTATTCTACTCCATTCCATTTTCTATTCTATTCTATTCTACTCCATTCCATTCTCTATTCTATTCTATTCTATTCTACTCCATCCCATTCTCTATTCTATTCTATTCTACTCCATTCCATTCCATATTCTATTCTATTCTATTCTATTCTATTCTATTCTATTCTATTCTATTCTACTCCATTCTATTCTCTATTCTATTCTATTCTATTCCATTTATTCTATTCTATTCTATTCTACTCCATTCCATTCTCTATTCTATTCTACTCCATTCCATTCTCTATTCTATTCTACTCCATTCCATTCTCTATTCTATTCTATTCTATTCTATTCTAGTCAACTCTACTCTACTCTACTCTACTCTATTCTACTCTACTCCATTCTTTATTATTATATTCTATTTTATTCCAATTCCACTCCATTCTATAATTTGAGGAAGGTTGTTTTCCTCCCATATCTTTCTTTCGCAAAAATACACAGGGCAAATTATGAATAGTCAGTTTTGGCTTCACATGTCAGAAGGCCCATAATTATATTCTGTTTTGCTCACATAGTCTATCAGCTACCATTTAAAGCTTCCTTCTCTTTCATCAGATTTAAGATGTGCGTATCACATGTGTATTTTGAAATTCTGGCGTTCTACCTGTGGGAAGCTGCACCTTGCTCCAAACTCTCCCTGCTTTTTTCAACTGCCTGTTACACCATTGCGTTTCCTTGTGCCCTGGAGGTGTGCTGTCAGGCCAGAGAAAATAACAAGCCAGCTGGCCAGGAGTTATCACTTAGAAGAATCCTTTCTCCGGGTTATATAAGAACTTCATCAGCCCAAGACAATCTTCTGGCAGGTTGGAAAGAGATGGCCTAGCATTTCAGGAAGACACCTGAAAAAGAGTAGAGAATATTTGTATCTCAGAATTGAACTGGGGGGGTCCTTATTGCTCTCTGATTTTAGCTGTTTTCTTGCAGATGTCTCATTATCCAGCTAGGTAACACCAACAGTACTAGGGATTTGCAGAGAGGAGGAGAGGGGGAGGAGGGGGAAGAGGAGGAGGAAGAGGAGGAGGAGGAGGAGGAGGAGAAAAATTGTGGGGTTCTTGGTGCTCTCTGATTTGGTTGTTTTCTTGCAGATGTCTCATTATCCAGCTAGGTAACACCAACAGTACTAGGGATTTGCAGAGAGGAAAAGAGAGGGGGAGGAGGAGGAGGAGGAGGAGGAGGAGGAGAAAAATTGTGGAGTCCTTGGTGCTCTCTGATTTGGTTGTTTTCTTGCAGATGTCGCACTATCCAGTTAGGTAACATCACCAGTGCTAGGGGTTTGCATGGAGGAGGAGGAGGAGGAGGAGGAGGAGGAGGAGGAGGAGGAGGAGGAGGAGGAGGAGGAGGAGGAGGAGGAGGAGGAGGAAAATTGTGGGGTTCTTGGTGCTCTCCGACTTGATTGTTTTCTTGCAAACTTCTCATTATCCAGCTAGGTAACACCATCAGTGATAGTGGTGCAGAGAGGAGGAGGAGGAGGAGGAGGACTGTGGGGGTCCTTGATGCTCTCAAAACGTAGACATTTCACTACCCAGCTCTAGCACATCATCAGTTCTAGAAAGGAATGGGGCTTACTCTCTTTATATACAAATAGCTCGCCCCATCAGAGTTGGTAAGCATCTCTTGGCAGTTCCTTGATTAGACTGTTGTTTAGTGAATTGGTCATTTCCTGATTGGGGTATTGCTTGCTGTCAATCTCTGCTTAAATCCAGGGACTATCCCTAATGATATTATCTAGTTTGAATAATGAAACATCTGCAAGAAAACAAGCAAGCTCAGAGAGCACCAAGGACTCCTCATTTCAACCCTGAGCTACAAGTCCTCTCCATGGTGTCACTTGTCTGAAATGGTATAGGTCCCTTCCTACTCTGTTATTCTGTTCTGAACTGGATTGAAATCAAATTAAGAATTAAGGAGAAATTTCCTAACAGTGAGGACAGTCAACCAGTGGAATAGCTTGCCTTCAGAAGTTGTGGGTGCTTCATCACTGGAGGCTTTTAAGAAGAGATGGGAGAGCCACTTGTCTGGAATAAAATAGGGTCTCCTGCTTGAGCAGGGGGTTGGACTAGAAGACCTCCAAGGTCCCTTCCAACTGTTATTTTGTTAATTAATCAGTGGAATTAATCAGTGGAAAATTGTGGGGTTCTTGGTGCTCTCCGACGATTGTTTTCTTGCAAACTTCTCATTATCCAGCTAGGTAACACCATCAGTGATAGTGGTGCAGGGAGGAGGAGGAGGAGGACTGTGGGGGTCCTTGATGCTCTCAGATTAATCAGTGTTCTGAACTGGATTGAAATCAAATTAAGAATTAAGGAGAAATTTCCTAACAGTGAGGACAGTCAACCAGTGGAATAGCTTGCCTTCAGAAGTTGTAGGTGCTTCATCACTGGAGGCTTTGAAGAAGAGACTGGACAGCCACCTGTCTGAAATGGTAGAGGGTCTCCTGCTTGTGCAGGGGGTTGGGCTAGAAGATCTTCAAGGTCCCTTCCAGCTCTATTCTGATGGAACGATAGTGGCCAGAGCTTAAATCAGCCTTAAATCTAAATCCACATCTTCCTTTTCCGTCTGCGCAAGGGAACCCCTCGTTGTGCTTCCCATCCCTTCTGCGGGAATAATTAAGACTTGTGCAAAGAAAGGGAAGGGTGCAGCTTTTGAAACGACACACACACACCGAGGGGAAAATGCCGCATGTGACAATGCTGCCATAGCAACAGCTGGATTTTCCCACACCGAAATCATCCTCAAAAGACCAGCGAGGCCAAAGATGTTAGAAAAGGAACTGGGTGTTTACAAGTCTCCGGGGATTCTTTTGAGTGATGAAAAAGAAAGATCAGGGTATTTTTTTTCCCCCTTTCGCATTTTGGAGGTGAAATCTCAGGGGAACATCTCCAATCTCTCTGAAACTAAATGTGCCCTCCAGCTGAGAACATAAGGCACATCTTTTGCAAAGGTGCATATCGTCTTTTTACGGTGATTTACAGAGATACTGTAGTCAAATCCAGAGGTGGGTTTCAAACTCTGAGCACGCATGTGCACAGACACACTTTGGGAGTGCACGGACCTTCCATGCATGTGCACAGCTTAGAAAATGTGGCTGAATAGAACAGCGCAGGCCACCACTGCCAGTTCACCTGAACTGGTCTAAACTGGTCGAATACCACCACTAGTCAAATCCGCCCAGAGACTCACTACACCAGTGTTTCTCAACCTTGGCGACTTGAAGTCCTGTGGACTTCAAGTCGCCAAGGTTGAGAAACACTGCACTACACACTAGCTAGAATGCTACATTAGACCTTGTGTCTTTCAGGTTGTGGTTGTTGTTCAGTCAACTAAGTCATGCCTGATTCTTCACAACCCCATGGACAACTGCAGGCCACACGCTCCTGTTGTCCACTGTCTCCTGAGGATTGCCCAAATCCACCTTTAACAGATTAATAGGGTTGGAAGGGACCATGTGGGTCATTAGTCCACCCACCTACCCAAGCAGGAGACCCTAAACCATTTCCAACAGATGGAAGTCCAGTCTCTTCTTGAAAGCTTCCAGGGATGAAGCTCCCACAACTTCTGAAGGCAACTTCTGTTCCATGGGTTGATTGTTCTCACTGTCAGAAAATGTCTCCCTATTTCTAGGTTGAATCTCTCCTTGATCAGTTTCCATCCATTATTCCTTGTCTGGCCTTTGGGTGCTTTGGAAAACAGCTTGATCCCCTCCTCTATGTGGCAGTTCATTGGGTCAATGACACTATCTAACCATCTCATCCTCTGCCATCCCCTTCTCCTTTTGCCTTCCATCTTTCTCAACATCAAGGTTTTCTCCAAGACGTCCTCTCTTAGATGGCCAACTCATTTTGGCTTTGGCTTCCGAATCACAGTTGCGTTGTGCGATCCTCGGAAGCTTTTTTTTTTTTACTACCGGTTCGCAGAACCTGAGACAATTGTCCCTACCAGTTCGGCCAAACCGGGTCGAACCGGGTGGATTTCACACCTCCCTTTGGTCTCCTCCAGTAAGCTACTTTTCGTGTCCATCTCATCTTTGCATATTCTGAAGGTTAAAATCTGTAAATTAGAATCTGGAGGGAAAAATTCTGTTTTAATTGCTCTCTTAGACCTAAAACATTTTAATATGGGGGAAAAAAAATGAGAAAAATAACATCCACTAAAGAATCTTTAATGAAGTAGAAGAGCACATCATTTTCCCTTTTGACTCCAGTGGAAACATTTTATGTTATCAATAGAAAAAAAGAATATTTGCAGCTCAAGGTTGAACTGTAGGGTCCTTGATGCTCTCTGAAATGGGTTGTTTTCTCGCAGGAGCTTCAGTGCCCAACTAGGTAACTTCATCAGTGCTAGAAGGGAGTGGGGTTTGCAGAGAGGAGGAGTAAGAAGAGGAGGAGGAGGAGGAGGAGGAGGAGGAGGAGGAGGAGGAGGAGGAGGAGGATCATGCTGATGATTGTGGGGTCCTTGGTGCTCTCTGAGCTTGATTCTTTTCTTGCAAACATTTTATCACCCAAGTAGGCAACATCATCCGTGCTAGAAAGGTGTGAGGTTTGCTCTCTGTTTATTCACAGGTGGCCTGAACTGTCTGTGTTGGTGGGAACCTGCTTGATATTTGCTTGATTTGGCTTTTATTTACTGAGTTGGTAACTCTTTGATTGGGGTATTTTTTTAACTTCTTGATGTTGATCTCTGTATATCTTAGTCAGGAGGTATAGTGGTCTTTTTTTGTTTCCTTTTTAAAAAACCTTTTCATTGTTTCTTTTCGAATGGCATGTAAATGTTGTTTATCTCCATGTGCTTGTTGATGGCCGATATCAACCTCAGTACGGGCTTCCAAGAATTTCATGGCATTTTTTGTATATATTTATCTTGGTCTAGGATGCTCCCCAGTTGAAACTATGGTTAGGTCTATCTGTTGTGCAGTTAAGGAATTTTCATAATGCCTTCTGAGCTCTACTTGCTGTTCATCTTTTGGGACAAAGATGAACTGACCTAAAATACAACCCCTTTGAGCCAGTCTTCAAAAATCAAAGTAGGCCACTTTCTCCCATGTGGGGTCCCAATTAACTTGGACTGGAACTTCCACCATGAACTGTTCAGCACACCAAGGTCAGTGTCCGGTCAAGGAAGTTTGAGGCGAATCATTGTGGCTTGGGAGTCCACTGATCTAATAAGTTGTGAACTTCATATGACCAAGTGTTATCGTACGTTGTCTCTCTCTCTCTCCCCGATCTTTTTTTGAACAACCGCAATCTGACAAACAGTCTTCAGATTTCAACACGTGCTGCTCTCCTGTTTTCAAGCTGTCTCATATGGTTTCAGGCTACATCTTTAAAAAAAAAAAGATTCAAAACAAAATGGAACAAAGGCGATTGTGCAGTTTCACTAACAATTTGGCAGAAGAGATCCCGAAAAACCAACCAGGGAAGCTGCCAAAAAACCTCGTTCTCAGCAGACGGTTATTCCCAATTTGTCTTGTCATCTCTGTGAATTATGCAGACCGGGGGCCATCATTACAATTTTGCGAAACGCGTCCTGCCCATCCCAGGAAGGGGAAAGTGATGGTCACAATCTGACAGCTGTCAGAAGAAGAGTTGCGTTCAAGCCATGTTAAGGGCCCTTTTCTGGAGTGTTCCGACATGAATGGAGGCTTTAGGGAGGATTTGGAGTTGACATCAAGATGGGCACGATGGACAGCACCGAAGAAGACGGAAAGGACATTCCGAATGATCTTGACAGGCTGAAGAACGTAGAATCCTAGGGCTGGAAGGGACTGTGCTGGAATGCTAGAAAAGAGTGTGGCTTCTGGAGGAGGAGGAGGAGGAGGAGGAGGAGGAGGAGGAGGAGGAGGAGGAGGAGGAGGAGGAGGAGGAGGAGGAGGAGAAGGAGAAGAAGAAGAAGAAGAAGAAGAAGAAGAAGAAGAAGAAGAAGAAGAAGAAGAAGAAGAAGAAGAAGAAGAAGAAGAAGAAGAAGAAGAGAAGAGGAGGAGGAGGAGGACTGTGGAATATTTGGTGCTCTGAGAGCTTGGTGGTTTTCTTGTATGACCCAAATAGGTGACATCATCAATGCTAGAAGAGAGAGGGGCTTGTGGAGAATAGCAATAGCAATAGCAGTTAGACTTATATACCGCTTCATAGGCCTTTCAGCCCTCTCTAAGCGGTTTACAGAGTCAGCATATCGCCCCCACAGTCTGGGTCCTCATTTCACCCACCTCGGAAGGATGGAAGGCTGAGTCAACCCTGAGCCGGTGAGATTAGAACCGCCGAACTGCAGATAACAGTCAGCTGAAGTGGCCTGCAGTACTGCACCCTAACCACTGTGCCACCTCGGAGAAGAGGAGGAGGAGGAGGAGAACTGTGGGGCCCTTGGTGCTCCCTGAGCTTGGTGGTTTTCTTGTGGATGTTTCATGACCCAACTAGGGAACGTCATCAGTGCTAGGAGAGAGGGAGGTTATGAGGAGGGGGAGGAGAAGGAGAACTGTGGGGTGTTTGGTGGTCTCTGAGCTTGGTGGTTTTCTTTCAGATGTTTCATGACCCTAGTAGGCGATACCATCAATGCTAGAAGAGAGTGGGGTTTGTGGAGAGGAGAAGGAGGGTCTTTGGTGTGTGTGAACTTGGCTGTTTTCTTGCAGTCATTTTATTACCCAACTAATGAACTTCATCATTATCATCAGCACTAAAAGGGAGTGGGATTTGTGGAGAGGAGGAAGAGGAGGAGGAGGAGGAGACAGTGAAATCCTTGGTGCTCTCTGAGCTTGACGGTTTTCTTGCAGATGTTTCATGACCGTACTTGGTACCATCATCAGTGCTTGGAGGGAGGGAGGTTTGCTCTCCTTTGATACACTTTTAAGATTGTTAAAATGTAAACACAAAGCAATATATAAAAAGGAGAAAGAAAAAAGGAAAACGCCTGGAAAACAATCAAGAGCCAATAAAGAGAAATACAAATTCCAGGAAAAAAAAGACAATTAAACAAGCAACTTCTAGTCTTCTTTGATAGTAGTTATAAACATACCAAAAGTTTGGAAGCGCAGAGGATTGGTCCTAAAACATGTTGCTGATGCCATCTCTGGCTCAGCAGTTGCAATTATGGGTGAAATCTTACAGGATACCACAGGGTTGCCTGGTTATAGGTTACGAGCCATGGTGGAGCAGTGATTAGAGTGCATTACTGCAGGTTCCTTCTGCTGCCTGCCGGCTGCCTGCAATTTGGCAGTTCAAATCTCACCAGGCTCAAGGTTGACTCAGCCTACTGTCCTTCTGAGGTGGGTATAATGAGGGCCCAGATGGTTGGGGGCAAGAGGCTGACTCTGTAAAGCGCTTAGAGAGGGCTGTAAATACACTGTGAAATGGTGTATAAGTCTAAGTGTGATTGCCCTTCCTTCTGTCTCTCTCTTTCCTTCCTTCCTTCTTTCCTCCCTCCCTCTTTCCTTCATTTTCATTTCTTTCCTTCTCCCTTCCTTCCTCCCATCTTCCTTCCTTCTTTCCTCCCTCCCTCTTTCCTTCATTTTCATTTCCTTCCTTCTCCCTTCCTTCCTTCCTCCCATCTTCCTTCCTTCCTTCCTTCCTTCCTTCCTTCCTTCCTTCCTCCCATTTTCCTTCCTTCCTTCCTTCCTTCCTTCCTTCCTTCCTTCCTTCCTTCTTTCCTTCCTTCCTTCCTTCCTTCCTTGTAATTAGAATGCATTACTGCAGGCTCCTTCTGCTACTTGCCGGCTGCCTGCAATTTGGCAGTTCAAATCTCACCAGGCTCAAGGCTGACTCAGCCTTCCGTCCTTCCGAGGTAGATAAAATGAGGACCCAGATGGTTGGGGGCAAGAGGCTTACTCTGTAAAGCACTTAGAGAGGGCTGGAAAGCACTGTGAAGCGGTGTGTAAGTCTAAGTATGATTGACCTTCCTTCTGTCTCTCCTTCCTTCCTTCCTTCCTTCCTTCCTTCCTTCCTTCCTTCCTTCCTTCCTTCCTTCCTTCCTTCCTTCCTTCTTTCCTCCTTCCCTCTTTCCTTCATTTTCATTTCCTTCCTTTCCCCTTTCTTCCTCCCATCTTCCTTCCTTCCTTCCTTCCTTCCTTCCTCCTTCCCTCTTTCCTTCATTTTCATTTCCTTCCTTTTCCCTTTCTTCCTCCCATCTTCCTTCCTTCCTTCCTTCCTTCCTTCCTTCCTTCCTTCCTTCCTTCCTTCCTTCCTTCCTTCCTTCCTTCCTTCCTTCCAGAATGCAGTACTGCAGACTAATTCTACTAATTGTCTGGAGTTTGATGGGGTCAAGGTTGACTCAGCCTTCCGAGGTGAGTAAAATTAGGACCCCAATTGTTGGGGTCAAGAGACTGACTCTGTAAACCTCTTAGAGAAGGCTGCAAAAGCACTGTAAAGCGGTATATAAGTCTAAGTGCTAAGCGCTATAGAAGTCAGGAAGCCGCAATGGATGTTATTTCCATTACCGGCAGTTCAAAGGGGGCATTGACAAAAACGTGTAGCTTTGGCTTACATTACCCATCAGAGGTTCTCAGCGGAGACTTTTCTTACATGACTTTTCCTATATGGCAAACCGAACGTCTCTGCTGGTTCAGTTGTTTACGGCTTCATTGACAGAGCAACCAACATTACACCGCCAACATAACCTTGGTCACACAGCAGGTCCGCTTGGCAAATGGAGGTCATTTTTGAGCCTCTGCTTAAAAAGACGCAACTCCCGGCCAGAAAATATCAGCGTGTGTTCATTTTTGTTGAACGAAGCAGATTTGGGAAAGACCGAACAAACTCAGCAGGTTTGTCTGAAAGCCGCTATTTGATAGCTGTTTGCGTCGCCAATCTGGATGCAATGTGTTTATCATTATTTTTTAAAAATAATGGAAAAAGCAGCTCGCCGGGATGGCTCCCGACGATGACCTGTCCTTTTTTTCTCTGCTGGGTTTCAAACCTTCGACGGGAGGGAAAGGCAGAAATCCTTCCCTTTGGCTGCTGACAAAATACGGATCCCTGCTTTGTCATTTTGGCCCCGTCTCAAGGATTCATTGCTCAAAATAACGGTGATTCAGCCTCCCGATGAGTGGAGAGGACAGTGCCGCAGTTAAATTGCAAAGCACTCCATCTGCCGCCTTGTAAAAATGAAAATATCGACAATGGGGGGGGGGGGCGCAGAATAAACATATTGGAAAGCAGATCTATGGCTCCTTGACGAGGGTGTCTTCTTCCTAATTAAGAAATGACTCATACAGAATAGGCGCATTCCTTCGCCCAGTAGCCCCCATCTGATGCTTAGGAACGGATGACTAATTCATCCCACCCCAAAACCTGAGCTGAATACGTGAAGGTTCTGCTCCGAAATATCTAAGGGAGCCTGACATGCGGAACTCCAGACTTTTCAAAAGTTTGCAATGTGCTTTGAAATTCAAAAAAAACCAAAAGGATGCACAAAAACATTGAAGGGAAGGGGGGAGGAAGGGAGGAGGGAAGGGAGGAGGGAAGGGAGGAGGGGAAAGGAAGAGGAAGGGAAGGGAAGAAAGGGAAGGGAAAAGAAGGGAAGGAAAAGGGAAAGAAAGGGAAGGGAGGAGGGAAGAGAAAAGGGGAAAGGAAAAGGAAGGGAAGGGAAGGAAGGGAAGGGAAAAGAAGGGAAGGAAAGGGGAAAAGGGAAGGGATAAGGGAAGGGAGGAGGGAAGAGGAAAGGGAAGGGAAGGAAAAGAAAGGAAGGGAAGGGGAAAGAAAGGAAGGGAAGGGGAAAGAAGGGAAGGGAAGGGGAAAGGGAAAAGAAGGGAAGGAGAAAGGGAAGGGGAAAGGAAAGGAAAAGAAAGGAAAGAGAAGGAAAGGAAAGAGAAGGGAAGGGAAGAGAGAAGGGAAGCAGTCACTTGTAATTGATAATCCAGACCACACCTAATGGCAACAAATGACATCTTAGCATTATTTTTGTCTGATATTCTTCTTAATCATTGTGGTTATGATTTTTGCTGTAAAAGATAATTGGCTTTCCTAGTTTGGATGGATGGCTTTGTTTTTAAAGAGGAACTTGTTGCCTTTAATAAAAGGCTTCCTTCTGGGAGATTTTTTTTTTCATTTTTATTTTCATTTTCCATGGTGTCCTTAACTTTTGGACACAGTAGCTGCCTTAGCTCCCCTCATCCAATCTTTCCACACAGAATTAACTGGTACCATCCATATAGCAATAGCAATAGCAGTTAGACTTATATACCGCTTCATAGGGCTTTCAGCCCTCTCTAAGCGGTTTACAGAGTCAGCACATCACCCCCAACAATCTGGATCCTCATTTCACCCACCTCGGAAGGATGGAAGGCTGAGTCAACCCTGAGCCGGTGAGATTTGAACCGCTGAACTGCAGATAACAGTCAGCTGAAGTGGCCTGCAGTACTGCACCCTAACCACTGCGCCACCTCGGCTCTATATACTACCCAAGGTGTGTGGGAAGTGAAAAGGGAGACAGCCTGTGAGAAGGAAGCTTATGGACTCAATCAACATCACGTGAAGTCCCAATACCACTCTATAAAGCCCTAGTCAGACCACACCTAGAATATTGCATTCAGTTTTGGTCACCACACTATAAAAAAGAGGTGGAGACTCTAGAAAGAGGGCAGAGAAGAGCAACGAAGATGATTAGGGGGCTGGAGGCTAAAACATACGATGAACAGTTGCAGGAACTGGGCCTGGCTAGTCTAGTGAAGAGAAGGACCAGGGGAAACATGATAGCAATGCTCCAATATTTGAGGTGCTGCCCCAGAGAGAAAGGGGGTCAAACTATTCTCCAAAGCCCCTAAAGGCCAGACAAGGAACACTGGATGGAAACTGAACAAGGAGAGATTCAACCTGGAAATAAGGAGGAATTTCCTGACAGTGAGAACAGTCAACCCATGGAACAGAAGTTGCCTTCGGAAGTTGTGGGAGCTTCATCCCTGAAAGCTTTCAAGAAGAGACTGGACTGCCATCTATCAGAAATGGTGTAGGGTCTCCTTCTTGGGTGGAGGTGGGACTAGATGATCTACAAGGTCCCTTCCAATTCTTTTTTTGGGGGGTTCAAAAAGTTTTATTTCTTTTAAGACAAACATTTCATCATTCCTCAATCAGTGAGACATCGAAGTACAATTTTTTGTATGTCAAAATAATTCTAGTTTACCACCAAATTCTTGTCTAGCCTAATATATACCCCTCCCTCCCTCCCCCCCTCCCCCCCAACCCCCTCCTCCTCCTCCCCCCCCCCCGACTTCCCAGAACCCGTACACGGTATGGATTTCTAACAAACACAGTCTAAAATCTATTGAGAAAAAAAGAAATAAAGAAATTAATAACATTCTACATTGACCTTAGCTTCTTCTTGCTGAGCTAACTTTAAACAATTTAAATCATTTCTGATCTTAAGCGTAGGCTAACTGGAATTTCTTGGTCCCGTATTTATTTTGTATATAGTCAATCCATTTTTTCCAGTCTCGTTTATATCTCTCATTTGAGTGATCTTTAAGATATGCCGATATTTTAGCCATCTCGGCTAAGTTTGTGACTTTCAATGTCCATTCTTGAATTGTAGGCAAATCTTCCTTCTTCCAGTATTGCGCCACCAACAGTCTTGCTATCCCTTCCAGTTCTGTTATTCTGTCTCAGCATCTGTTTTTTTACATTGTAGAGACCAAAACTGGGTGTAATATTCCAAGTGCGGCCTTACCAAGGCATTAAAGATTGGTTTCAGCACTTCACGTGACTTGGATTCTCTCCCTCTGTTGATGCAGCTTAGAACTGTGTCGGCTGGAATGCCCTTTATCTCCCCTGGAAAACCCTTCTTCAATTGGACGCTCCATCATACCATCTGAGGCTATGTTTCATAAACCTCCGTGATTTGATGTGTATCTATCTTTTTTTTTTTTTAACTTCACTTGTACACAGGGAAGAAAAGTAACCAGCTGCAGAAGTTGGCTTTAAAAGCAGCCGCTGGCAAAAAATCTGAGGCTCTCAGCTCAAATCCTTTCAGCCAAACTCAAGCAAACAGCAGTAGGATTTATTTATTTTTTGCTTTGATAGACCAATTCAGTGTAACTTGGGGATGATCTAAGCATTTTGCTTCACAGGGATGTCTCTAAGACTCCTGGAAGTTCTTAAAAGTTCTTGTTCAAGCAGATTCATCGTCCAAAAGGCAGGAATCTGTCTTATGTTTTCCAGGCCTTTTTAAAAAAACTCTCTCTCATAGAATCAAAGGGCTGGAAGGGACCTTGGAGGTCTTCTAGTCCAACCCCCTGCCTAGGCAGGAAACCCTATACTGTTTCAGACAAATGGTTATCCAATCTCTTCTTTAAAACTTCCAGTGTTGGAACATTCATAACTTCTGGGGAAAAGTTGTTCCATGAATTAATTGTTTTTACTGTCAGGAAATTTCTCCTTAGTTCTAAGTTGCTTCTCTCCTTGATTAGTTTCCACCCATTGCTCCTTGTTCTGCCCTCAGGTGCCTTGGAGAATAGCTTGACTCCCTCTTCTTTGGGGCAGCCCCTGAGATATTGGAAGACTGCTATCCTGTCTCCCTTAGCCCTTCTTTTCATTCAACTAGACATACCCAGTTCCTGCAACTGTTCTTCATATGTTTTAGCCTCCAGTCTCCTAATCCTCTTTGTTGCTCTTCTCTGCACTCTTTCTAGAGTCTCCATATCTTTTTATATATCATGTGACCAAAACCGGATGCAGTATTCCAAGTGTGGCCTTACCAAGGCATCATAAAGTGGTATTGGCACTTCAGGTGAACTTGAATTTAGGATGTTACCATCTGGGACAAATGGTTGTCCACTATTTTCTTGAAAACCTCCACTGGAGCCCATGGGGGCTATCTCCTATACCTTTAAATGTGTGAAAAGCAGAAAAAGGTGTATGTGGACATTGTGAGGATGAGGCTGGGGGTGGAAACAGGGAGATGCGGCTTCATCAAAGGTCTTGTTGGAAGAAATGTCCATCTGGGTTCAGAAAAAAGACCTTGGACACATGGAGGCTGCTTGGAAAGGTGGTTTAGTGCAGTGTTTCTCAACCTTGGCAACTTGAAGATGTCCGGACTTCAACTCCCAGAATTCCCCAGCCAGCGAATGCTGGCTGGGGGATTCTGGGAGTTGAAGTCCAGACATCTTCAAGTTGCCAAGGTTGAGAAACACTGGTTTAGTGGATCACATGCCTTGAAGATGTTGGGCGAATTTAAAAAAAGGGAAGAGATGCTGAGAATATCTGAATTTTATGCCCTCTCTGGGTTTTTGAATTTGAGCTTGCGTTCTGATTGGTTGTCAGACTCCCGCGGGGCCATGCAGGGGCAACTCTGTAGGCTGCACTGAGTCCCAGGCTTGGTTGACTCTTGCTGGGTGATGATGTCATGAAAGGGCTTTGGGCAATTCCTCCTATGGCTCTGCCTGAAGGAGGTAGATCTTTGTTATGCAGAATTGACCGGCTCGGGCCTTAATAGTCCATTGACAAAGGTGAGGGCAGCTTCCCTTTTAGGGGAAATATTCTGCCCTTTTTTTAATATTTCCTAAAATATCTCATTTTCCTAGGAGAGGGGTGGGGGCTGACTTCCTACAGTCCGATGGCCAAGGCGACGTAATTGCTGCATTCTGCTAAAGGCAAGCTGTTCTTGAAGTCCTCGTTTCACACATCAGTTCCCCTATCTATCTCTTTCTTCTCTTTCTCTTTTTCCTCTCTTCTCTCTCTCCTTCCTCTCTCTTTCTTTCTTCTGTTTTCTTTTCTCTCTCTCTTCTCTCTTTCCTCTTCCTCCCTCCCTCTCTTTCTTCTCTCTTTCTTCTCTTTCTTTCTCCTTTCTCTCTCCCTCTCTCCTTCCTCTCTTTCTCTTTCTTCTTCTTGAAGTCCTTGTTTCGCACATCCGTTCCCCCCGGAGTTCTGTTGGTCTTCAGCTCTCTTCCCTTGCGGCTTGCAAGTCTCAAGGCGAATCATTTTAAGCCTTGGTTTCTGCCTGAGGTTTTTTCTTTTTAGAAACCTTCCCTTGCCTCTGTGGGCAATTTAGAAGCAGCAGCATCTCAGCCAGGTTCTTTGAGGCGAAGAAGCTTGGGATGGAAAGGAGTCTCTCTCTCTCTCCCTTTCTCCCCTCCCTCTCTCTGCTTGTTCTCCACTTCTGGAATGAGTCAAGGATTGACCTAATCAACATCTCCTCTCCTCCTCCTCCTCCTCCCGCTCTCTGCGTTTCCCTTATTCAACCTTCGCACAAGAAGTCTACTGTTTGAGGACCTCAAATGGACTCAGGGCTATTGAAATCTCTTGTTCCTGCTTGAAAGAAGCCAACAGAGACTCTTTTGTGCCCAATCAAATGCCAAGGACTGAATTGCAAAGCCAAATGAGAGGCAGTCTCTCTCTCTCTCTCTCTCTCTCATCTCCCTCCTCGCTTTCTCTCTTCTCTCTTCTCTCCTCTCTCCTCTCTTTCCTCTTTCTCTCTCCCTATCTCTCTATCTCTTTCTTCTCTTTCTCTTTTTCCTCTCTTCTCTCTCTCCTTCCTCTCTTTCTTTCTTCTATTTTCTCTTCTCTCTCTCTTCTCTCTTTCCTCTTCCTCCCTCCCTCTTTCTTCTCTCTTTCTTCTCTTTCTTTCTCCTTTCTCTCTCCCTCTCTCCTTCCTCTCTTTCTCTTTCTTCTGTCTCTTTTCTCTTTTCTCTCTCTTTCTCTTTCTCTCTTCTCTCTCTCTTTCCCTTTCTTTCTCTCTCTTCTCTCTTTCTCCCTCTCTCTCCTCTCTCCTCTCTTTCCTCTCTCTCGGTCTCCCCTCCTTGGGTTTGTGCACCGCCCTGAGTCCCGCCGGGAATAGGGCAGCATATAAATAAAATGAAACTCAAACTCAAACTCTTTTATTTATTTATTTATTTATTTATTTATTTATTTATTTATTTATTTATTTATTTATTTATTTATTTATTTATTTATTTATTTATTTATTTATTTATTTATTTAATATATTTATATGCCACCCAATCCCGAAGGACTCCTGCGGTTTACAAAAAATATAAGGAAAAAAACAACAACCACATTACGATAAAAGAAAACGATTTAAAAAAACAACACCCTCATACATTCATTCTCTCTCTCCACTCTCTCTCCCCCTTTCTCTCCTTTCTTTCCCCCTTTCTCTCCTTTCTTTCTTCTCTCTCTCCCCCTTTCTCTCCTCTTTCTTCTCTCTCTTCTCTCTTCTCTCTTTCTCTTCTCCTGTTCTTCTCTCACTCTCTTTCCCTCTCTTTCTCTCTTCCTTCTCTTCTCTCTTTCCCTTTCTTTCCCTCTCTTCTCTCTTCTTCTCTCTCTTTCCCTCTCTTCCCTCTCTGTGTGTTTGCATGCATGTGTGCATGGGCTTATAAGACTAGGGGTGACATAATAGCAGCCTTCTAGTTTTTGAAGGGCTGCCACAAAGACAAGGAGGTCAACCTATTCTCCAAAGCACCCAAAGGCAGGACAGGAAACCATGGATGAACCAAGAAATCAAGGACAGAAGGAACCTGGGATTGAGGAGAAACTTCCTAACAAAGAGGACAATTAACCAGTGGACCAGATGTTGCCTTCAGAAGTTGTGGGTGCTCCATCACTGGAGGTTTTTTAAAGAAGAGACCAGATAGCCACCTGTCTGAAATGGTCTAGGTTCTCCTGCTTGAGCAGGGGGCTGGACTAGAAGACCTCCAAGGTCCCTTCCAGCTCTATTCTGATTGATCATATTGTCATTTTAGCCATTGTTTATCTACTGCAGGCTGAAGGCCTCTTTCACACATTTCCAACCCATATGGATCTGAGCTGTTGGGCCTGCAATACGTCCTGATGTCATTGATCCTTCTGGTTTGATGGAAGCTTTTTATCAAGCGGGATCCATTCTATGACTGCCTTGGTCCACCTGAATAACAGAGTTGGAAGGGACCTTGGAGGTCTTCTAGTCCAACCCCCTGCTCAACCAAGGGGTTCCCCTGGCTAATTGTCCTCACTATTAGGAAGTTTCTCCTTAGTTCCAGATTGCTTCTCTCTTTGATTACTTTCCATCTGTTCTTCTTGTCTTGACTTCTGGTGCCTTGGAGAACAATTTGACCCCCTCTTCTTTTGGGCAGCCCCTCAAATACTGGAATACTACGATCATGTTGCTCTTAATTCTTATTTTCTCTAGGCTGGCCAACCCCAATTCCTTGGGTTTAATCTCCAGGCTTTTGATCATCTTAGTTGCTCTTCTTGGTACTTATTCCAAACTCTCAACATCTTTTTGGAAGTGCAGTGACCAAAACTTTGATTCTATGCCTCTACAACCAAGGATTGTATTAGCTTCCGATGAAAGAAATGTCCTTCTGGGTTCAGCTCCAAGTGGGGAAGAAGACGCTGGAGACATGGAGGCTGCTTGGAAAGATGGTTTATTGTTGGACAGGGCCACATGGCTTGAGCCCCAAACAGAAAAGGTGGATCACAGGCTTCAATGTTGGTGGAGAAGAAGAGAAAGACCGAGGGAGGGACTTGCTAGGCTTTTTCTAACTTGCTCAGTCCCACCTCTCTGTTTCCTGTTCCTGTGTAAGAAATGTATTCTGATTGGTTATCAGACTCCCATAGGGCCATGCAGGGGCAACTCTCTAGGCTGCGTTTTGAATCCAGGTTTGGTTGAGTTCTCAGATGCCATGTGGTTAGTTGAGTAAAGGGCCAATATTATCATGCCTTTACTCCCCCCCCCCTGCAGTGGAGAAGTCTTTATTATGTAAAAGGAACTAGCTTGGCCTTCTTAATGGCCCATTAACAGTGGGGATGGGCAGGAAGCTACAGGCAACTATTCTGTCTTTTAAAACATGTTTCTTTCTTTTTACATCCAAAGAAATATTCTGCCTTTTCAATATTCCCTAGGATATTTCATTTTTCTGGGAGAGGGCTGGGTGATAACTTCCCACAGTACTTTTTCCAAACTCTCAACATCTTTTTGGAAGTGCAGTGGCCAAAACTGGGTCCAGTATTCTGCATGCAGCCTTCCTAAGGTTTTATAAAGGGATCCTAATACTTCACGCGGTTTTGATTCCATGCCTCTACAACCAAGGATTGTATTAAGCTTCTTTGGCTGCTGCCGCAGACGGCTGGCTCCTGTCTCAGTCATCGTCCTCGGGGACTCCAAGGTCCCTCTGTTTTTGAGCCAGGCTTCATCTAATCTATTGTTGGAAGAAATGCCCTTCTGGGTTCAGTTCCAAGTCGGGGGGGGAGGAAAGACACTGGAATCATGGTGGCTGTTTGGAAAGATGGTTTTTAATGGTGGACAGGACCACATGGCTTGAGGTCCTGAAGGGAAAAAGCTCTCACGTGCCTTGAAGTTTTTGAAGGAGAAAAGGGATGCTGAGTGAGCTTGAGTTTTATACCCTCTCTTGGGCTCTGACCTGGAGCTTCCTGTTTCTGTCCAGGAAATGTATCCCATTGGCTGTCAGATCCCAGGGGGCTGGGCTCTTAGCTAACTCTGTAGGCTGTCTTTTGAGTCCCAAGCTTGGTTGAGCTGTTTGCTGGGTGGTGATGTAATGAAAGGGCTTTGGGATTCCTCTTATGAAGGAGGTAGGTCTTTGTTATGTAGAATAGACTGGCCCAGGTCTTAATGGCCCATGGGGGGGAGGCAGACAGAAAGCTGCTGGGAGCTGCTTTATCTTTCAAATGTGTTTCTCCTTTTCTCATCCAGGGAAATATAATATTCTGCCTTTTTAATATTTCATTTTTCTAGGAGATGGGTGGGTTACTAACTTCCTACATTACATGGTATGGTACAATTATATAATTACTCTACACACACACAGCACACACACACACACACACACAACAATAGTTCCAAATGCAATGACTAGGTGTAAGGTTCTTTTTTTACACCAGTTGTAGTTTTGAACTGTTAGTAAATGCAAATTGAGGTTTACCTGTGTTGCCTTTATGGGGCTCATGCTAGATCATTGATGGTGAACCTTTTTGCTCTGCAGAGGCCGGAAACAGCCAGTAGCTCTGTTTTTGCCCCCCTCCCCAGGCTCCAGAGACTTTCCAGGAGTCTGGGGAGAGCGAATAATGGCCCAACATGCAAACCGGAAATTCCACCTTGACCTTTTCTGAATCCCCACACCTGCATTGACTTCTATTGGTTGTGCTAATGGAATCTAGCTAACAGTTTTAAATTCTTGCACCTGCAGTGGAAGGTAAATGAAATGATTGGAATTTTGGAAACACAGGTAATTGTTGGCAATTCCTTCTTTCTTTCTTTCTTTCTTTCCTTCCTTCCTTCCTTCCTTCCTTCCATTTCTCCCTCCAATCCTTCTTCCTTCCCTCCCTCCCTTCCATCCTTCTTCCTTCCTTTCTTCCTTCCTCTCACACTCCCTCCCTTCCTCCCTCCCATTCTCTCCTTTCTTCCCTCCCACCCTTCTTCCTTCCCTCCTCCCTCCCTCCCATTGTTTCTTTCCTTCCTCCCATCCTTCTTTCTTCCTCCTACCCTCCCTTTCTATTTCCTCCCTCCCGCCCTTCCTCTCCTCCCATTTTCCTTCCTTCCTCCCTCCCCTCCTTCAATTTATATTTCCTCCCTCCCTGTTCCTCCCTTTCTATTTTCTTCCTCCCTCCCTTCCTCCCTTTCTATTTCCTTCCTTCCTTCCTTCCTTCCTTCCTTCCTTCCTTCCTTCCTTCCTTCCTTCCTTCCTTCCTTCCTTCCTTCCTTCCTTCCTTCCTACCTACCTACCTACCTACCTACCTACCTACCTACCTACCTACCTACCTACCTAAAGGGGAAGAAAAGAAAATTGGGAAATATACAAATCCGATCTATCTCCCCCCAGTCACTTTCCTCTTGGTCTAGATTACTTTTGGAAATTGGGAAAAAAAATGTCCTTAAAAGCGGAGGCTGGAGTGTGTGTGTGTGTGTGTGTGTGAGAGAGAGAGAGAGAGAGGGGGGGGGGGGAGGGAGGGAGAGGGAGAGAGAGAGATACCTGATTTCTGCTTTGCTTTGCTGCTTTAAGGAGAAGGAGCTGCTAGCTCCACACACCCAGCTGGTGCCTTTTGGGAGGAGGGATGTCCCCCCCCTCCCTTGGCAGACCTACATCAGGGGCTTGGTGGGGTTCCGTTGCCATGGCAGCCTGCTGACATCACCGGGAACGTCAGCAAATGCTGTGGACTGATTGGCCGGAAGTCTGTCACTTTCTTTGCTTCCTTCTCCCCCCCCCCCCCCCCCCCTCTCTCTCTCATCTAATGAAGGCTGCCTCCCTCCCAGCCACCCATAAGGCTAAGGCAGTGTTTCTCAACCTTGGCCACTTGAAGATGTCTGGACTCAACTCCCAGAATTCCCCAGCCAGCGAATGCTGGCTGGGGAATTCTGGGAGTTGAAGTCCAGACATCTTCAAGTGGCCAAGGTTGAGAAACACTGGGCTAAAGAGAAGTAGGGGCTTAATTTGTGTGAAAGGGGATTGGCTGCAGGTGGGCCCCCTCTGCTAGAAACCCTGTTCACGCTCATTAACCGAGCCTTCTCCTTGTCCTCCCCAAACCACCCAGAATAACAGAGTTGGAAGGGTCCTGGGAGGTCTTCTAGTCCAACCCCCTACTTAGGCAGGAAACCCTACACCACTTCAGACAAATGGCTATCCAGCATCTTCTTAAAATCTTCCAGTGTTGGGGCATTCACAACCTCTGGAGGCAACTTCTGTTCCACTGATGAATTGTTCTAACTGTCAGGAAATTTCTCCTTAGTTCTAAGTTGCTTTTCTCCTTGATTAATTTCCACCCATTGCTTCTTTTTTTTAAAAAAAAAAAAATATTTTACACACATAAACACATCAACAACAAACACATGACTTAGGACAACATAGGAACCAAAGTTCCATCAAAATCATAGGGCAGTTCCGTATCGGTTTCTTTGCAATTAGTATTTTCCCTTTCTATAATTAGCTATTTATAATGAATTATTGTTTATCTCTAATATGCTATATATACATACATACAATTCCAGGTAAACATGGTTATTCTTTTTCTTTGCCCATCTTGTAATATTGTTATTCCTTTTAAGAAATTGTAAAGTTTCAATTGTCTTGATTACCATCCCAATCCTCTATTATGACACCACCTTATTTTCTTTTTCTTCTTGTCTCTCTCCCTTCCTTCTCTACTTCCTTCCTACCTCCTCTCCTTCCCCTTCTTTCTTCCCTTACCTCTCTCCTACTCTTACCCTCTCTCTTCCCCCTCCTACTCTCCCTCCTTCTCTTTTTTCTCCCTTCCTCCCTCCTCTTCTTCTCTTACTCTCCCTTCTACCCACCTTTCCTTATCTCTTTCTTCTTCCCTTACCTCTCCTCCACTCTTCCTCTTGCTTCCCTACTGTCTCTCCTTCTCTTTCTCTCCCTTCCATCCTCCTCTCCTTTCCCTTCCTTCTTCCCCCTTTCACTACCTCTTTCCACCCATTCTTCTTATTCTACCCTCAGGTACTTTGGAGAATAGCTTGACTCCCTTTTCTTTGTGGCAACCCCTGAGATATTGGAACAATGCTATCACATCTCCCCTGGTCCTTCTTTTCATTAAACTAGACATACCCAGTCCCTGCAACCGTTCAATCAAAAAAAATTGGAACCTCTTCTGTAGGTGTGTCCTGCTTTCCGGTCCACTGGTGGAACCTCTTCTAACCGATTCGGTAGATTTGACGAACCGGTCCTACCGAATAGGTGCGAACTGGCAGGAACCCACCTCTGGTGTGGATACTGTCTGGTGACGATCTTGTGATGAGGAAATCATGTCGGGTGAGGGTCTTGGGGTGGGTCTTGTCATGGATTAGGTTTGGGTAATGTCCAGGTGAGGGTCTAGTGATGGAGAGCTCACATCAGGTGAGGATTACATCAGGTGAGGGTCTTGTGATAGGTCAGGTGTGATCTTGGATATAAGCTTTCGTCAGGTGCCTGAAACATTTTTTGTTGCGTTGAGAAGCAATTCTTCTTGCATTTGAGCGAGGTGCAGGGGGATCTGAAGCGAAGAGGCAAATTCAGGCAAAAACTAAACATAATTTTGTTTTATTAACCTTTGCAGGCAATCATAAATAAATATAATTAACTTGATTGCTCTCCGGCACGTATTTCATTAGTTCTTCCCTCTGTCCTTTTATTTTGAGGCAGAGAAAACCCTAAGAACAACTATGCTGGATCAGGCCACGGTCCATGCTAGTGCAGGAGGCAGAAAGAAGAAAGAGAGAGAGAGAGAAAAAGAAGAGAGAGAGAGATAAAGAAAGAAAGAAGAAAGAGAGAGAGAAAGAAAGAAAAAGAAAGAGAGAGACAGAGAGAAAGAGAGGAAAAAAGGAAGAAAGAAAGAGAAAGAGAGAGAGAAAAGGAGATAAAGAAAGAAAGAAGAAAGAGAAAGAGAGAGAGAGAAAAAGAAGAGAGAGAGAAAGAAAGAAAGAAAGAAAGAAGAAAGAGAGAGAGAGAGAAAGAAAGAAAAAGAAAGAGAGAGACAGAGAGAGAGAGAGGAAAAAAAGAAGAAAGAAAGAAAGAGAAAGAGAGAGAGAGAGAGAAAGAAAGATGACCCCAGCCTCCTTTACATGCCCCTCTTTCCTGCAAAACATCCTGGGGCAATGGAGCCCCCCCCCGCCCCCACCCCACCTCTTAGCCCAAGCCCAAAGAGGGCTGGTTGGGAAGGCAGCCATGACAGATCCTGGGAGGTTGTTGAGCAGTTCATTAAGGAGGACAAAAGGGGAGAGGGCGGAAGGCTTGGCAAGGCAACCAAGGCCGGCCATTGTCTTGCAGTTGTGGGAATGAATGGGAGATGACCACACCGGGGGGGGGGGGGGGGGGGGGGCGGATGGATTAGCACAGGGACAAAGAGCCAGAGGATCACAGCTCTTTCTCTTTCAAAGGCCAGATTTTGGCCTCTTTTGCTTCTCCACTAAAAGAATTTCTGTTTCGCTGCCCAGAAAACAGGCAGCAGCATTTCACAGTTTGAAGCATGGTGCATCTGCAAACTAACACACGGAGGGAACTTGTGTGTGTGTGTGTGCACGCGCGGGTGCACACATGCGTATATATGTGTATATGTATATATCCATATCTGCATGAGTCTGTCTATGTATATCAGTGGTGGGTTCCGGACCCCGGTGCGTCCCCCACATGAACGTGTGCAACTGAGTCAGGTAGAGCATTCCAGGCGTTGAGCCCTCTGTGGCTGAAGTCTTATTTCCTGCAATGGAGTTTGTATCGATGGTTTGCCTGCGTATTATTGTGGTTTAAGCTGAAATAGTTGTTGTCAGGTAGGACATTGTAGCAGACAATTTTGTGTACTATGCTTAGGTCTGACCACAGGCAGCGAAGTTCCAGATTGTCCAAGCCCAAAATTTCGAGCCTGGTGGCGTAAAGGATTCTGTTGTGGATAGATAGACAGACAGACAGACAGACAGACAGACAGATGATATAGATAGATAGATAGATAGATAGATAGATAGATAGATAGATAGATAGATAGATAGATAGATAGATAGATATAAGATAGATAGATAGATAGATAGATAGATAGATAGATAGATAGATAGATAGATAGATAGATAGATATAAGATAGATAGATAGATATAAGATAGATAGTAGATATGATAGATAGATAGATAGATAGATAGATAGATAGATAGATATAAGATAGATAGATAGATAGATAGATGATAGATAGATACATACATAGATACATAGATACATAGATAGATATAAATAGAGAGATAGAGAGATAAATACATAGATAGATAGACAGACAGATAGATAGATAAATAGATAGTTATAGAGAGATAAAGAGACAGACAGAGAGACAGACAGATAGATAGTAATAGATAGAGAAATATAGAGACAGAGAGACAGATAGTTATAGATAGATAGAGAGAGAGAGAGAGAGAGAGAGAGTTATAGATAGAGAGATAAAGAGACAGAGACAGACAGACAGTTTAGATAGATAGATAGATAGATAGATAGATAGATAGATGATAGATAGATAGATAGATAGATAGATAGATAGATAGATAGATAGATAGATAGCGGGAGACAGATAGATAGAAAAATAGATAGATTGTTATAGATAGAGAGATAAAGAGATAGACGGACAGATGAACAGACAGATGGAGAGATAGATGGATAGATAGATAGTTATAGATAGAGAAATTGAGAGTCAGAAAGACAGAGAGAGAGATGGATAGATAGATATAATTAACCTGAATAAAATTAGCAGAGGCTAAAAAGCTTGCTGGGAAATGTTGAAAAAGTCTCACCAAAAACACTTTTTTAAAAAAGGGGGGAGGGAGGGCCCTGAAGGGCAGCTTGGGAGTCAGCCCCTGGTCCCAGCAAAGGTTTTCTAATTGATTGGCTGTCTTGCCTTCCACCGATTAAGCAATTAATTAGTCAATTAAAATAAATGTTGGGCTTCCCAAAGCTGCCAAAGTTTTAAAGAGATTTTCAGGGAATTAGAGAACTCTTCACATCAAGGAAATGCTTCCACATCAGTGACATTCCAAAACCTTTTCTTTTCCTTTCTTTTCTTTCTTCCTCCCTCCCTCCATCTTTCTTTTCTTATCTATCTATCTATCTATCTATCTATCTATCTATCTATCTATCTATCTATCTATCTATCTATCTATCTATCTATCTATCTATCTATCCATCATCTCTCTCTCTCCATTTCTTTCTTTCTTTTCTTTCTTTCTTTCTTTCTTTCTTTCTATCATCTATCTATTTATATCTATCTAATCTCTATCATCCCTTTTCTTTCCTTTTTATCCATCCATCCATCCATCCATCCATCCATCCATCCATCCATCCATCTATCTATCTATCTATCTATCTATCTATCTATCTATCTATCTATCCTCTATCCTCTATCATTTCTCTCTCTCCATTTCTTTCTTTCTTTCCCCCTTCCTTCTTTCTCCTTCCTTCCTTCATTCCTTTCCTTCTTTTCCTTTCCTTCTTTCCTTCCTTTTTTCTTTTTCTCCCTTCCTCTTTTCTCTTCTTTCTCCCCACTCCATTCTTCTCTCTCTCTCTTCTCTCTCTCTCTTGTCTTTCTCTCTCTCTCGTTCTGTTTTAGGGACTCAAGGCGGCCTCTCTAATTCTTCCTCCTCTCGTCTTAATAGCCTCAGAACAACAACCCTGCGAGGCAGGCTAGGCAAAGAGAGTATAAATGACTCCAAAGTCTGCCAGGGGATTCCGAGGGGTGCAGGTGAAATCCCCTCAAACCTTACGTCCAATTCCGCACGCCACTTTTTCAGAAAGATTCCCACAGACGGGAACTGAATGAGAAATGGGCTGAGGAAATCACGAGAGGAAAACGTAGGGCCTTGTAGATTTGTTTGTCAAAATCTGCATACAAATGCTAATGAGGGTTTTTGTCTGTCTGTGTGTGTGTGTGTGTATTTCCTAAAAATAGATCTCTTTGTTTTTCTCCTTAATATAGGCACTGTGGCAATCAGTCCTTCTGAATATAATGATTATTAATATCTCTGCTTCCTAACAGAGCTTCGTAGTTGTCTTAATTTTCCTTTTATTTTAAATTTACCAGCAGTGTTTTTCTCTTCCCTTCATTTCTGATTCTGTGAGACCTCCTGGATGAGACCCTGCTGATAAAGTTTCTAAGAAGTGGGTTGTCATTGCCACCTTCCTAGGGCTAAGGGAGAGTGGCTGGCACAGGGATACCCAGCTGGCTTCACGCCTAAGAGGGGTCTACAATTCAACAGCCCCAGGCTTCTGAGGGCTTCACAACACAAAAATGGCCATCGACAGTTCAGTCCCTTTAAAGCTCAGGAGCCACGCAGACAGGATGCTGCCTGTCTTCTGGTTTGCACAGTGGTTAGAAGGCGGTATTGCAGGCTGACTCAGCCCACTGTCAGGAATTCAACTCAGGTTGACTCAGCCTTCCATCCCTCCCAGGTCGATAAAATTAGGATTCAGATTGTTGAGAGCAAGACACTGATATTCTAAACCACTCAGTAAAGCACTACAGGGTGATACATATGTAAGTGGTAATTCAATTCCTATTCCTATTCCTATTCCTATTCCTATTCCTATTCCTATTCCTATTCCTATTCCTATTCCTATTCCTATTCCTATTCCTATTCCTATTCTATTCTATTACTATTCCCCATTCCATTCCTATTCCTATTCTATTCTATTCTATTCTATTCTATTCTATTCTATTCTATTACTATTCTATTCTATTCTATTCTATTCTATTCTATTCTATTACTATTCCCTATTCCATTCCTATTCCTATTCCTATTCCTACGCCTACTCCTATCCTATCCTATCCTATCCTATCCTATCTATCCTATCCTATCCTATTATCCTATCCTATCCTATCCTATCCTATCCCATCCCATCCCATCCCATCCCATCCCATCCCATCCCATCCTATTCCTATTCCTATTCCTATTCCTATTCCTACTCCTACTCCTACTCCTACTCCCATCCCTATTCTATTCTATTCTATTCTATTCCCTATTCCCTATTCCCTATTCCCTATTCCCTATTCCCTATTCCCTATTCCCTATTCCCTATTCCCTATTCCCTATTCCCCATTCCCCATTCCCTATTCCATTCCTATTCCTATTCCATTCCATTCCATTCCATTACTATTCCCTATTCCCTATTTCCTATTCCCTATTCCCTATCCCCTATTCCTATTCCTATTGTATGCTATGCTATGTTATGCTACAGTATCCTATCCTATCCTATCCCCCCATCCCATCCCTTCCTATCCCATCCCTTCATATCCAACTCAACTCAACTCAATTCTGTTCACAACTTTACTCTACCCTACTCTACTCTCTTCAACTTGACTTGACTCAACTCAACTCCATTATGTTCTCAACTTTACTCTACCCTATTCTACTCTACTGTACTCTGTTCCACTCCACTCTATTTGACCCTACTCTACTCTACTCTACTCTACTCTACTCTACTCTACTCTACTCTACTCTACTCTACTCTAGTCTACTCTAGTCTACTCTAGCCTACTCTAGCCTACTCTAGCCTACTCTAGCCTACTCTACTCTACTCTACTCTACTCTACTCTACTCTACTCTACCCTACCCTACCCTACCCTACCTTACCTACTCTATCATACTCTACACTACTCTGTATCATACTCTACACTACTCCCAGTTGCAGTTGACAGATTTTTGGATAATTATAATCACAATTCCATGGTACAGCTATACATTCACAAGAAGCAATGCAAAACATATTAAAACATTCCTGTGCGCATCAAAAGAACTATAAGAAAGAGAAGCTGACTCTTAAGTCAGTATAAATTAAAAAGAAAACCATACACGGCTTGCTGTGCACAGATTTTCCTTTCTAAAGAGATCACTTTAGGCTCTCTGGCTCCCCATCGGTATTGCAAAATATCCCTCGCACTCCAGTGACCAGCATCTTTGGAAATGGAAATTGAGAAAAAGTCGAACCACATTTTTTTTTCCCCTGGATCTCTGTAGCTGTTTTTAGTGGATTATATCTAGGCTTCCTCTAGCTCAGTGTTTCCCAACCTTAGCAACTTGAAGATGTCCGGACTTCAACTCCCAGAATTCCCCAGCCAGCGAATGCTGGCTGGGGAATTCTGGGAGTTGAAGTCCGGACATCTTCAGATTGCCAAGGTTGGGAAACACTGCTCTAGCTGGCTATTCTTGATTTATCGTAGGATTCTCATAGGATAGAGATTGTGGGTTGGGGGAATATAGTTATAGGGCACAGATATCTCAGCAGTTGGTAGCAGTCGGCCCTAGTTTTACAAGCTAAGCAGGGTTTGGTTGGGTGAAGATTTGGAGGGGAGGAAATAGGGCTCCATTTCTTGGGTGGGGAGAAGGGCTTATAAGACGATTGGAATCAACTCTTGAGCAATGAAGAATTCTGAATTTTTTATTTGGTTTACCAGTTGTTGTTTTTTTTGCTGTTGTTTTAGATATGGAGAACATAGAATAATAGAATCGGAAGGGACTTCAGAGGTCTTCTAGTCCAACCCCCTGCTTGAATAGGAGACCCAGTATCATTTCAGACAAACGGTTGTCCAGTATCTCCTTGAAAGCCTCCAGTGATGGAGCACCCACAACTTCTGAAGGCAACTTCTGTTCCACTGGTTAATTGCTCTCACCATTAGGAAATTTCTCCGTAGTTCTCCGTAGTTGTTTCTCTCCTTGGTTAGTTTCCATTCCATTCTTTCTTGTCTTGTCTTTTGGTGCTTTGGAAAACAGTTTGACACACCCCCTCCCTCTTCTTTGCAGGAGCCCCTCAAATATTGGTACAATGCTACCATGTCACCCCTAGTCCTTCATTTCATTAAACATCCAAAGTCAATTACGTGAGATGGGCAGAAAGAAGGGAGGGAGCGAGGGAGCGAGCGAATGAGGGAGAGGAGAGCAAGAGATGCTATCATGTCACCCCTAGTCATTCTTTTCATTAGACTAAATGTGTGAGCCGCCCAAAGTCAAATAGGAGAGGAAGGAAGGGAGGGAGGGAGGGAGGAAGGGGTAGGCAGAGGGAAGGAGGAGGAAGGAGGGAGAGGAGTGGTGTGGAAAGGAGAGGAGAGGAGAGGAGAGAGAGGGAGAGAAATGGAGAGGAGGGAGGGAGGAAGGAAAAGGGGGATTAGAAGAGGGGGGAGGGAGGGAGGAAGGAAGGAAGGGGTAGGTGGAGGGAAGGAGGAGGAAAGAGGGAGAGGAGTGGTGTGGAAAGGAGAGGAGAGAGAGGGAGAGAAATAGAGAGGGGGAGGGAGGAAGGAAAAGGGATTAGAGGAGAGGGGGGAGGGAGGGAGGGAGGAAGGAAGGAACGGGTAGGTGGAGGGAAGGAGGAGGAAGGAGGGAGAGGAGTGATGTGGAAAGGAGAGGAGAGGGGAGGAGAGAGAGGGAGAGAAATGGAGAGGAGGGAGGGAGGAAGGAAAAGGGGGATTAGAGGACAGGGGGGAGGGAGGGAGGGAAGAAGGAAGGAAGGGGTAGGTGGAGGGAAGGAGGAGGAAAGAGGGAGAGGAGTGGTGTGGAAAGGAGAGGAGAGGGGAGGAGAGAGAGGGTGAGAAATGGAGAGGAGGGAGGGAGGAAGGAAAAGGGGGATTAGAGGAGAGGGGAGGGAGGGAGGGAGGAAGGAAGGGAAAGGTGGAGGGAAGGAAGAGGAAGAGGAGTGGAGTAGTGTGGAAAGGAGAGGAAAGAGGAGAGGAGAAGAAAGGAGAGACGAAGAGAAACGGGGACAGGAGTGGAGGGAGGAAAGGGGGGATTAGAGGAGATGAGATGAGAGGGAGGGAAGGAAGGAAGGGAAAGGAGGATGGAAGGAGGAAGAAGGTGGGAGTGGAGAGGAGTGGAGTGGTGTGGAGAGGAGAGGAGAAGAAGAGAAATGGGGAGGGGAAGAAGGGAGGGAGTGAAAGGGGGATGAAAGCAGAGGAGAGGGAGGAGAGGGAGTGAAGGATAAACCATTTCTTATTGCCAAGGAGGTTCAAGAATGCTCCTGAAAGTATAAATTAATTCGGGGACATTCTGCCTTTCCTGGCTGCACATACTGTAGTAGAAGAACTCACCACTGTTCCTTTTTTTTGGGAAACGCCAAAGAACAAGCCATTCAGTAGCCAAGGAGAGACTGCAATGCAGGATGGTTAGACAGTCAGAGAAGAAGACAAGATTCAAGAGAGGGACCGTTGCTCGGTCATCTCCTCGATTGGCGTTGATCATTACTGTTCTGCAGGCACAATCGGTCTGTTGGTTGCGCCATTTGTCATCCCGAGGCATTAATTAGCAGAATCCGATGCTAAAAGGGCCCAGCTTTTGCTTCTTAGATCCCGGAATGAAGGGAAAATGGACCAAAAGACGACCCTTCTCTCTTCCACCCTGAACTGGGAGTCGTGAACTCTGGTAGACTTCCCTGAAATCTGGAACCACGAATAAGGGGAGTCAAAATACAGTAGGATCTGTTTCCCTGCCAATGCTTCAGTTCTAGCTTTTTAATTTCCAGATTGCCACTGAAAACGCATTTTGAAGATCGGCCAAAAATAGATGAAATTGCGCCGTCTGGACATTGCCTCGTTTTATTCCACCTCACAAAGTGCTTAATTGAAGAGAGTCTCTGTGGCGCGAGGGGGTTGAATCGGGGAGTCCTTGGGGTGCCCTGAACTCGGAGGATTCCTTGCAGATGCTCCCCTGGAATGCTTGCGAGCGAACAATGGAGCTCAGAGAGCGCCAAAGACTTCACAGTGTGCTTAATAGTCTCCAATCAATCAGAAGAGAGCTGGAAGGGACCTTGGAGGTCTTCTGGTCCAACCCCCTGCTCGAGTGAGAGTCCCAGTGAGGGGTTCCGGCTGGTACGGCCCAATACGGCCATACTGGTAGTAATTATGGAGCCGAGGTGGCGCAGTGGTTAAATGCAGCACTGCAGGCTACTTCAGCTGACTGCTATCTGCAGTTCGGCTGTTCATCTCTCACCGGCTCAAGGTTGACTCAGCCTTCCATCCTTCCGAGGTGGGTGAAATGAGGACCTGGATTGTTGGGGGCAATATGCTGACTCTGTAAACCGCTTAGAGAGGGCTTTCAGCCCCTATGAAGCGGTATATAAGTCTAACTGCTATTGCTATTGCTATTGGGAGCAGAGGGCCACCGTACCACTATGGTGGCTTCTTTGGCCCACCCGCTCGCCCACATTCCATAGCTGCAACCGGGCCAACTGGCCTAAAAACAGCCAAGCATATGCCACAAACCTGAAGGGCAGCTGGCTGGCACGCACAGGCACACTGACCAGTGGTCTTTGGGTTTCCAACAGTCCAGTTCTGTTCCAATTTGGGCACTCGGTGCTGAAAAGGTTCACCATCACTATCCTATCTCCATGATGGCAAACCTATGGTGAAAGTGGCGCTTAGGGCCCTCTCTGTGGCCACGTGTGCTATTGCCACAGCTCAGCAGCTGGTTGTTGGGTTTCCAGCGCACCCATGCGCACCGGTCAGCTAGTAGTTGGGTTTCCGGCACTCTGATGCCTACTTTCTGGTGTGGGCATTCTGTGCCTAAAAGGTTCCCCATCACTGCCCTCTATCATTTCAGGCAAAGAGATGTCCAGTCTCTTCTTGAAAGCCTCCAGTGATGAAGCATCCACAACTTCTAAAGGTGAACTTCTTCCACGGGTGAATTGTCTTCATTGTTAGAAAGTTTCTCCTCAGTTCTAAGTTGCTTCTCTCCTTGATGAGTTTCCACCCATTGCTTCTTGTTCTACCGTCAGGTGCTTTGGAGAATAGCTTGACTCCCTCTTCTTTGGGGCAGCCCCTGAGATATCGGAAGACTGCTGTCGTGTCTCCCCTGGTCCTTCTTATCTTCACAGGTCTCCCTGAAGTTCTAAATCAGGATCTCTTAAACACGTGAAGGCACCTGGTTAATCGTCCTCATTAGTCTTAGTCCTGGGGAATAAGTAGAAGGACAGGGGAGTGGTGGTCGTAGGAGACAACAGTTCGTATTTCTGAAGATTTCGCTCATTGCCTTTCGTGTCACAGAGACTGCTTGCCAGAACTTAATTTGCAGCTTTTCGGCTGGGAGCTCACGGACTTGCAATTATTGTAATGAACTGATAAGGTCTGTACTACAGTTAACTCCTTGCCTGGACTTTTCAATGGATGAATGCCATTAATTCACAAGAAGAAAATGAAGAGGTTTTTTTTTTTCATGACAAGGAGTCTGTTTATTGCTTTTGCTAAGGCTGGATCAGAAGACAAGCGTCCAAATTTGGTCATGTGACCACAAGGATACTGCCACAGACATAAGTATGAAAAAGGGTCACACAGTAAGTCATTTTTTAAGTACCATTATAAATTTGGTCACTAAGCGAAGTTGAGGACCACCTGTAAAACGATATCTTTCTCTAAAGCAATTTTGTATTTCTTTGTTTTGATTTCACATAAAAAAGGAATAAAAAAGTGTTCTTCCCACATCCGCTACCTATAAACCAATCTTTCAAAACCTCGTCATTCAAACTTAATCAAGGGGAGAAAAAATATCCCATGGGGAGCTACCAAGAACAGCGACCTATTAAAAAGGCGAAGCGTTAAATCCCTTCAAACGAGGGCCATCAAATTAATTTCTTATCTGTTTCTCTTCATCGCCTTCTCAAAATTTAATACCAGGGCTTATCGCTTTCTTCTTTCTTTAAAAAATAAAATAAAATAAAAAGGCGACAGAACTTCTCTCTTTCCCGTATCGGTGAACAAATCTTTAAGGCCTCCTTCTTCAGTCCGTAGCGAAGTAGAAAAAAATAATATTAAAAGCTGCTGGAAGTGAAAAATGAATCGTTTTACAGATTACCCTGGATAGAATAAGGCAACTTTTGTAATTTTCCTTGTCAAAGTTTTGGACGTTTATTCCTTTTAAGTAATGAAACGGATCGCTTTTCGTTCCTTTTTGGCATTTTCCAGTTCTGATCTAGCCTAGGCTTCTCCAAAAAGCCCAAGGCAGAATCCTGGACCTGACAAAACCCCTTTTATTAAAAAAAAATGTGAATTCCTCTCCTTCACATTCAGCAGAGGCCTGGCAAACTGTCTTTCAAAGGAGTATTTATGACCACAGACCTTATCTAGCTTGGAAAGCTGCCATGTAAATATTTTCCAAACGAGGTGCTGTGCAAGGAAAGACTTGGGCACAGAGTCTCTGAGATTCACGGGCAGATCTTCACACTCCTGAAAGAAATGAGCGAACCAATTGTTTCCTGCAAAAGCCCCCTCCCCTTTCGCTGCTCTTTTATTTGCTATGGGAGGGGCCAATCACCTTCCACCTGTGGCTTTACTCCCAAGTCGACCCTGATTTCTGAGCTGTTCTTTTCTTCTGCTTTGGAGAATAGCTTGATTTCCTCTTCTTTGTGGCATCCCCTGAGATATTGGAAGACTGCTATCATGTTTCCCATAGTCCTTCTTTCTATTAAACTAGACCTACCCAGTTCCTGCAACCATTCTTCATATGTTTTAGCCTCCAGTCCCCTAATCATCTTGGTTGCTCTTCTCTGCACTCTTTCCAGAGTCTCCACATCTTTTCTACATCGTGGCGACCAGAACTGGATGCCGTATTCCAAGTGTGGCCTTACGAAGGCATTATAAAGTGGTATTAACACTTCACGTGATCTTGACTCTATCCCTCTGTTGATGCAGCCTAGAACTGTGTTGGCATTTTTGGCAGCTGCTGCCCACGGCTGGCTCCTATTTAAATGGTTGTCCACTAGGACTCCAAGATCCCTTTCACAGTCACCACTGTTGAGTGAGGTACCACGTATATAGCTGGTTTCATTTGTAGATCCTGTATAACAGGGGTGCCAAACTCAAGGGCCATGTTTTTCGCCAGCAGAGGCTTCTAGAAGCTGCGGGGAGGGAGAGGGGGTTGAAAACGGGACGTACAGAGGCTTCATGCGGCCTCCGCGCAACCTGGATGCCAGGCAGGACTGTGGAAAGAAAGAAGAGAAGAGAAGGGGGGAGCGCATTTTGATCCAGTGTCAAACACCCCTCAAGGCCACGCCCACCTCCACCAAGCCCACCATGGCCACGCCCACCCAACCATACCCGCCCAACCACACCCACCATGGCCACGCCCACCCAGCTGTATAATATTTTTGCCAGTATCAATCTTCTTTCCTGTCCACTTTAAATCGATGTACACAACAGTTTGTTTTTCTGCATCCTCTGTTTTTTTAGATAAACCCTTTTGGTTTGTCATCATATCAAGAGAAACTTGACTGGCTTCAGTCTTGCCAAAGAGCCTTGAATTCTTTTAAAATCAAAACACTTTTCTCCTTTCTGTATTAGTGAGTGTCCACCTTTAATTATAATTTTTTTTTTAATTCTTTCTTTGGTTGCCTGTAGTAACCAGCCTTCAAGGCCTCTTTTAATCTTATTTCTTTTCTCTCATCTGACATATCTTCCCAGGCAGAGATTTCTTAAACTCAAAACCTTCATATTGTTTTAATAGGATATATAGAAAGGGATGTGGTGGCTGAGCTTGTCGATCAGAAAGGTTGGCAGTACAGTGGTTCGAATCCCGAGCGCTGTGTAGCGGAGTGAGCTCCCATGACTTGTCCCAGCTTCTGCCAACCTAGCAGTTCGAAAGCAGGTAAAAAATGCAAGTAGAAAAATAGGAACCACCTTTGGTGGGAAGGGAACAGCGTTCCATGCGCCTTTTGTGTTTAGTCCTGCCGGCCACATGACCACGGAGATGTCTTCGGACAGCGCTGGCGCTTCGGCTTTGAAATGGAGATGAGCAGCGCCCCCTAGAGTCAGGAACAAATACCATATGTGTGTGAGGGGAACATAGATAGATAGATAGATAGATAGATAGATAGATAGATAGATAGATAGATAGATAGATAGATAGATAGATAGATTGATTAGATATAGATAGATATAGATATAGATGTAAGATATAGAGATAGAGATAGATAGATAGATAGATAATGATAGATAGATAGATAGATAGATAGATAGATAGATAGATAGATAGATAGATAGATAGATAGATAGATTATATAGATAGATATAGATATAGATGTAAGATATAGAGATAGAGATAGAGATAGAGATAGATGATAGATAGATAGATAGATAGATAGATAGATAGATAGATAGATAGATAGATATAGATAGATAATGATAGATATAGATATAAATGTACAATATAGATATAGAGATATAGAGATATAGAGATATAGATAGATAGATAGATAGATAGATAGATAGATAGATAGATAGATAGGATATAGATAGATATAGATATAGATGTAAGATATAGAGATAGAGATAGATAGATAGATAGATAGATAGATAGATAGATAGATAGATAGATAGATAGATAGATAGATAGATAGATAATGATAGATAGATGATAGATAGATAGATAGATAGATAGATAGATAGATAATGATAGATAGATAGATAGATAGATAGATAGATAGATAGATAGATAGATAGATAGATAGACAGACAGACAGATAGATGTGTGTGTGTGTATGGGTATGCGTATGCGTATGTATGTATGTATGTATGTATGTATGTATGTATGTATGTCAGAGATGGGTTGCTCCTGGTTTGGCACAGATAGAGCGAACTGGTAGTGGCGTTGGCGGGAGGCTCCGCCTACCGACCCCGATCCTTCTGTGCATACGCAGAAGCATCACGCGCCCACCTGAGCGAACCAGTAGTAAACAAAATGGAAAGACATATATATGTCTTTCAGAATTTGATTTTCATTCAACTGGCCCCTTAGTCTGTTAAAAGTCTATTCTCTTTTTCTGTTTATGTCCAAATTTTAAAATAATGTTTACATTTGAAATTTACCTAAAATAGTGCCATTCTTTCAATTTTGGGTTTAAATAGGCCCCCCACCTCTGGGTGACCCCATCTTAAGGAATTCATTCAGAAATGAGAGCTTATTCACTCACTGCAAACTATCCTAACCTCCTATTAATTGACATTAAACCACGTTAAACCAGCATCATATGAGACTTGCTTTTCCCGGTTCGGCTTTTCTAATGGGGTCTTGGCATAACCCAAGTTTGAACAGAATCTGAATTAAGATACAGAATTCCTACCGAAAACATTGGTTGAGCGGATCTAGTTAAGGCGAGAAACAAGATGAAGGACTCTGGTGAGAAACTATGATTTTGTCTATGGTGAAGAACTAGTTGCACTTGGGTTATATCTGAACTCTATCATGGGAATCAGTGTTTGCCTAGCATCTTATCAACCCTGACACTTCCAATCATGTTAAAAAGCCTTGAAATGCCTTCCTGAAGCTACAGAATTCTCCAAAAGTAGATAATATTTGTAGCTCAAAGTTGAACTGTAGCATCTGTAGCATCCTTGGTGCTCTCTGAGCTTCGTGGTTTCTTTGCAGATGTTTCATAATTCAGCTAGATAACATCAGCAGGGCTGAGGAGTGGGGCTTGTAGAGAGGAGGAGGAGGAGGAGGAGGAGGAGGAGGAGGAGGAGGAGGAGGAGGAGGAGGAGGAGGAGGAAGAAGAAGATAACTGTGGGCTCCATGGTGCTCTCTGAGCTTGGTAGTTTTCTTGCAGACTTTTCATGACCCAACTACATAACATCATCAGTGCTTAGAAGGAAGAGGAGGAGGAAGAGGAGGAGGTAGAGGGAGAGGAGGAAGACGATGACTGTGGAATCTTTGGTAGTCTCTCAGCTTGGTTAGTTTTTTGCAGATTTCATTACCACACTAGGTAACATCATCACTGCTAGAAAAGGTAAGATCTGCCCCTTGTTTACTATCTATAGTATCTTGCTCTGGCAGTAGTGGTTGGTGAGGTAATCCCTTAGGTAGTGTCTCGATCACTCTATTGTTTTCTGCTTGATTGTTTGTCTGCTTAATTGTCTGTCTCCTTGGTAATTCCTTGATTAGGGTATTGTTTTCTGCTTGATTGTTTGCCTGGTGTTAATCCCTGCTTATCTGCATGTTCACTGCTGATGAGGATGTATTCTGTCCTTTCTCTTCCCTGCTTAGCTTTTTATTGTCTTTTTTGAATGATGTGTAAATGTGGCTAATCTCCATGTGTCTATTGATGTGTCATTTGTCTGGCTGCCAAGCATCCAGAAATTCCCTAGCAAATTTGGATTGAGCTCGGTCAAAGAATTGTGCAGCTCCTGTCCAAATGGAGTTAGGGACACTGTACTTTTACATAAATACATGTATTTAGATATTTATTTATAAATAAATTATAGATACTGTAGGTAGGTAGATAGGTAGGTAGATAGATAGATAGATAGATGATAGATAGATAGATAGATAGATAGATAGATAGATAGATAGATAGATAGATGGATGATAGGTAGGTAGGTAGGTAGATAGATAGATAGATAATGATAGATGATAGATAGATAGATAGATAGATAGATAGATAGATAGATAGATAGATAGATAGATAGATAGATAGATATGATAGATAGATAGATAGATAGATGATAGATGATAGATGATAGATGATAGATGATAGATGATAGATAGATAGATAGATAGATAGATGATAGATAGATAGATAGATAGATAGATAGATAGATAGATAGATAGATAGATAGATAGATAGAGGTAGGTAGGTAGGTAGGTAGGTAGGTAGGTTTATTTACATTTATTTACATTAACAGAGGGATAGAATTATTCAGTTTTGGTCATCATGATGTAAAAAAAGATGAGATGGATGGATGGTTGGATGGATGTTTGTCTGTGTGTGTCTCTGTGTGTGTAAGACACGGTGGCTCAGTGGCTAAGACATTGAGCTTGTTGATCAGAACGTCAGCAGTTCAATGGTTCAAATCCTTAGTGCCACGTAACACAGTGAGCTCCCATTACCTGTCCCAGCTTCTGCCAGCATAGCAGTTCGAAAGCATGTAAAAGTGCAAGTAGAAAAATAGGAACCACCTTTGGTGGGAAGGTCACAGCGTTCCGTGCGCCTTCGGCATTGAGTCATGCCGGCCACATGACCACAGAGACGTCTTCCGACAGTGCTGGCTCTTTGGCTTTGAAACGGAGATGAGCGCCGCCCCCTAGAGTCAGAAACACTAGCAATTTATGTGCGAGAGGAACCTTTATGTTTACCTATATATATGTATGTATATAAAATATAAAATCTATATTTACAGAAGACAAGATATTCAGGAACACACTGTCCCTGGGCAGTTGTCAAAAAGTGAATTACAGGGTTGGAGAAAGACCTACAATGTAGAATAGAATGGAATGGAATGGAATAATACAATAGAGAATATAATGGAATGGAATAGAATAAAATAGAATAATACAATGTAGAATAGAATAATACAATACAGAATAGAATAGAATAGAACATAATAGAATAGAATAATACAATATAGAATGGAGTGGAGTGGAATGGAATGGAATAATGCAATATATAATAGAGTAGAGTAAAGTAGAGTAGAGTAGAGTAGAGTAGAGTAGAGTAGAGTAGAGTAGAGTAGAGTAGAGTAGAATAAACAGAGTTGGAAGGGATCTTGGAGGTCTTTTAATCCAACCTCCTGCTTGGGCAGGAAACCCTATACCACTTCAGACGAATGGTTATCCAACATCTTCTTAAAAACTTCCGGTGTTGGGGCATTCACAACTTCTGGAGCCAAGCTGTTCCACTGGTTAATTGTTCTCACTGTCAGGAAATTCCTCCTCAGTTCTAGGTTGCTTCTCTCCTTGATTAGTTCCCACCCATTGTTTCCTGCCTTGCCTTCAAGTTCTTTGGAGAATAGCTTGACCCCCCCTCTTCTTTGTGGCAGCCCCTGAGATATCGGAACACCCCGATCATGTCACCCCTAGTCCTTCCTCTCATCATAGGTCTCCCTGAAGTTCTAATTCAGGATCTCTAAACTCATCCAGAGCGCATTGCTATATTTTGGAAGTTACGTTTATGAGATTCAAGCCTTCTACCCTCCTGTTTCCGATTCCACCACAAAACCGTGGACGACAAAATCGCGCTCGACGAAAGCGTGTACGTGACATCATCACAGCACGACGAAAACATCGCGCTGTGATCAATAAATGTAAAAATAAAGCGAAAACCTTACCCTAACCCCCCAAACCTAACCCTAAACCTAACCCTAAATCTAACCCTAAACGTAACCCTTAACCTAACGCTAAACCTAACCCTAACGGTTTAAACCTAACCCTTAACCTAACCCTAACCCTAACCCTAAACCTAACCCTTACCTTTATGTGAATTGGCTTGCTTTAATTTTATTTTTATTTCAATTTTTAATTTTTTTTGTCGCGCTGTGATGACGTCAAATGCGCGCTTTCATCGAGCGCGATTTTGTTCTCCGCGGTTTTGACTGGTCACGCCTGTTTCCCACCCAAACTGAGCTACCGTCACTTCTCTGAAAAACCTGGGGGGGGGAGTCCCCAATTTTAGCGAAGGGTGGGTGGAAGAAGAATAAAGGACCGTCTTCAGTTGGGAGATAACTTGAATCTCCTGTTGTCATGGTTACAGAGTCATCCTGACTCTACCCATTAAGAAGATGGGGATTTCTTGGCCTCCAAAGCTGCCATTAGAGCATTTTAACGTGTTCCTCCCAGATTGCAAAGAAATTGGGAGAAAGAGAAAGGAAAATGACGGCGTGTGTCATCATCTGCTTTGTCATTCTCCATCACACCCTCACAATCGCAAGAGTTTTCTGTTCACTAACCATAGTAAATACTACCTTGGTATGACCTTTATTAAAAATGACCCCTGTGGATGTCCCATATGTTTAGTGAATAACAGAATAACAGAGTTGGAAGGAATAGAATAGAATGGAATAGAATAGAACAAAATAGAATAACAGAGTTGGAAGGGACCTTGGAGGTCTTCTAGTCCAACCCCCTGCCTAGGGAGGAAACCCTATACCGTTTCAGACAAATGGCTATCCAGCATCTTCTTAAAGACTTCCAGTGTTGGGGCATTCACAACTTCTGGAGGCAAGTGGTTCCACTGATTAACTGTTCTCACTGTCAGGAAATTTCTCCCTAGTTCTAAGTTGCTTTTCTCCTTAATTAATTTCCACCCATTTCTTCTTCTTCTTCTGCCCTCAGGTGATTTGGAGAATAGGAATAGGAAGGGGCCTTGGAGGTCTTCTAGTCCAACCCTCTGCCTAGGCAGGAAACCCTACACCGTTCCAGACAAATGGCTATCCAACGTCTTCTTAAAGACTTCCAGTGTTGGGGCATTCACAACTTCTGAAGGCAACTTCTGTTCCACCGATTAATTGTTCTTAACTGTCAGGAAATTTCTCCCTAGTTCTAAGTTGCTTCTCTCCTTGATTAGTTTCCACCCATTGCTTCTTCTTCTTCTTCTTCTGCCTCAGGTGATTTGGAGAATAGGAATAGGAAGGGGCCTTGGAGGTCTTCTAGTCCAGTGTTTTTCAACCACTGTGCCGTGGCACACTAGTGTGCCGTGACATAGTGTAAGGTGTGCCGTGGGAGAATTACTTTATATATAGTCAATATAGGCACAGAGTTAAAAAAATTTTAACATTTTCTAATGGTGGTGTGCCTCGTGATTTTTTTCATGAAAAAAGTGTGCCTTTGCACAAAAAAGGTTGAAAAACACTGTTCTAGTCCAACCCCGTGCTCAGGCAGAAAACCCTATAACATTGCAGACAAATGGTTATCCAATCTCTTCTTTAAAACCTGCCATTAAAGAGCCGAGGTGGCGCCGTGGTTAAATGCAGCACTGCAGGCTACTTCAGCTGACTGCAGTTCTGCAGTTCAGCTGTTCAAATCTCACCGGCTCAAGGTTGACTCAGATAGATAGATAGATAGATAGATAGATAGATAGATAGATAGATAGATAGATAGATAGATAGATAGATAGATAGATAGATAGATAGATAGATAGATACTTTATTTGTATGCCGCCCTTTTCCCTGAGGGGACTCAGGGCGGCTCACAATTCAGGGGGAGGGAAAGACAAACGAGTTACAAACATGAAGACAATACGTCGTTAAAAAAGCACAACAGTCATACTATTCGAGTGGGTTTGAAGTCTTTAGCCCCAGGCCTGTCGGGACAGCCAGGTTTTAAGGGCTATGCGGAAGGTCTGGAGCCTTCCATCCTTCCGAGGTGGGTAAAATGAGGACGCGGATTGTTGTTGGGGGCGATATGCTGACTCTGTAAACCGCTTAGAGAGGGCTGAAAGCCCTATGAAGCGGTATATAAGTCTAAATGATACAGCATGGGTTGCACAGGTAAACCCACCAGTGGCTGGCTAGGTTAGGTGGTCTTAATAGAATGGACCTTATAGATTCATTTTAGTTTGGCCTTTTACTCCAGTGCCCTGGAGTTCCAAAGTTGACTTTTAACTTCCTCATATTACAAATAGGGCTGAACAGTGTGGCAAGACTCTGTAAAGGAGGGGCACAGGAAGCCAGGCGTGGGGGGAGAGATACAACAGAGAAGTTGCAGAAAACTGTTGGTATGAATATCTGCTTTTGTATTTTTCCAAGATGTACTTCCCTGTTCTGGACAGGGGTTTTTACGTTTTGTATGAATACGCCTCTTTAAACGCCCTCTGATTGACGAAGTTTGATTAAAGGTATAAAATCACTGCCCTGGGCGTAGCCAGGCCAGTTCAGATGTTGGTGTGTGAACACGCTGAACTCGATGCATCCAATAAACCTGTTTCTCTTCCTTCGTGGTCTCAAGTCCTGATCTTTCGTAAGTAGATTAACAAACCTCAATCTGCTGCAACATTTTTGGCGAGCCAGCCCAGGAGTTGAGGGGTCTTTGGGACCCTCTGGAACGTCCATCCCGGTGTCAGAGCTCATCTTGTCAGGGGGAACCTCCCTGGCGCCAACGGACCCGTTTGATCCGAGGGACTTCCCAGCGACAGAGGGCTCTGGCAGCAGCGTTTGGCGATTCCAAGAACCACCAGAGAAGGACCAGAGACCAGGCATCTAAAAGGCTGGCCAGCATCGCAGGAGGGAAGCCAAGTATATGAGGCAAGTACTGTGGGAACCCTATTTAGACCCGGACTCCTTGTTGAGCCGGAGGTGAGGCCTGATCTCCCTCACTAGGTGAAAGGTTTTGGGGAGGATTGTCTAGTGTATGTGTGTGTGTGATTGAGGGGGGGGGCTACTGCATTTCCCTAAGATAGCCGTGTCCATCCGGTATCCTGGGTCAGAAGCCTGTGTGGGGTGATTGCTAAATCCTTGTTGTCTGGTACCCTGGGAGGAGTTGGGCGGGGGGGGCAGCAGTGTTCCCTTGACCCCTTATAATATATGTTAAATCATTTTAAAGAAGGATATGTGACTCAGGACTATGGCATTGAGTGAAGCAGGCATGAGCTTAAAAAGTTTTGTGAATCAGAATGGCCCACTTTTGGTTTTGGGAGGCCCAACAAAGGCAATTTTTGATCCCAACATAGCTTTGAATATCCATAGGTTAGTGTTTGATCCTGTTCAAACAGGATCCGTATATTGACGTGTAGTACAATTTGTTGAGGAGACAGCTTGGCTAAAAAAAACAAATGCAAAAGACCAACAGTGTATTCTTAATGGCTGTTCGGGTTGCACACCCCAAATGTCCCAAGCAGAGCCACCAATCCTAGCTAGTGCCCCAGAAGACTTGCCAGAACAGGAAGAGGATCACCACGACCCTCACCACGACCATGCCAAAGTGGGGCTACACCTAGTAGCTCAAGAGACTTGAGGGCATCAACAAGCCGAGCATCTGTGGAGTGGATAGAGTGAGGGCTGGACGGTGTGACCTCTATGATGTCAGAAGAAAGTCCTGTCAGAGGGACAGGGGATGGGGACCCTCTGAGAATTTTGGGAGAAGAAGGAAGAGGAGATAGAGCAGTCTGAAGAGAGGGAGAAGATTAGAATTGCAGTGTCTAGCATTCTAAAACCTGATGTCCCTGCTCACACCAATCTGGCTGACTTTATTGAGCAACGCTTCCCTTCAAGGGACCCAAGATGGAGCCCCTATGACCCCCACCAGTTGACTCTGCTACGTAATCATCAACAGTTAATTGTAAGGGCTGTCCGGCTGGGAGGGAAGCCAGCCACTAAAATGTCTAAACTCTGCCGAAAGCCCCCAGGTTTTTATTTATGGTAACCACTAACCTTCCTGAAAATGCTCGGATGCTAGCTATGGCCTTTATTTCTCAGTCATCTGACACAAGCTGTAGAAGCTGGAAGGGGCACTGGGGAAGCCCCTCAATGAGCTTCTGGAAGTAGCTAGACAAACTCTCGTCAATAGAGACTTGTTGGAGCAAAAGAAGAAAAAAAAAATCAAAAGATGCAGGAAAAAAGCAGAAGTGCTCGCGGCAGCAATTAGGGAGGGGAAACAGGCCACTGGGGAGGGGAGTACCTCAACCGGGACTGGGCTCCAGTCTGCTATTGCTATTGCTATTGCTACAGTTACAAACAATGGCCAACGCACTGTGTGACAACTCATTGCAGAACAAAAGTTACACTGCTATCAAAGAAATGGTGTGGCCTTACTAAGGCTTTCTAAAGCGGTACAAATTCTTCATGCAATTTTTATTTTATGCCTTTGTTTATACAACCCAGGCTTATTACCTTTTTTTTTTGGCTACTGTCAGACATGGCTGGCTCATCCTTAAGCCAAGGTGGCGCAGTGGTTAAATGCAGCACTGCAGGCTACTTCAGGCTGACTGCAGTTCAGCAGTTCAGCTGTTCAAATCCCACCAGGCTCAGGGTTGACTCAGCCTTCCATCCTTCCGAGGTGGGTAAAATGAGGACCCAGATTGTTGTTGGGGGCAATATGCTGACTCTGTAAACCGCTTAGAGAGGGCTGAAAGCCCTATGAAGCGGTATATAAGTCTAACAATTGCTATTAAGTGATCATCCACTAAATCTCCAAGGTCCCTCTCCGGCGACCAAGTTCCTTGGCTCTACATTAACTCTAGCTATGTCTGCAATTCCAATCCAGGGAACATTGGAAAGAATGAAAGAGACTCAGGTGGGGAGAAAATTGCCATTTTCTTCTTCTTCTTTTTATAACACTTTACGGGGTTGAGAATGTGCTGCCGGACAGATTTTTTGATTGAAAGTGATCTTGAAACACTGACAACAAATGGAGATTTATAAAAACCACTTAGACCTTTATTGAAAAATCAATATGCCCTAAATATGCAAGGGAAAAGCAACTATATACGAACAGCTGCGAGAGCAACGTGGAATAAAAGAATACAATTTTGCAAAACGTTTGCAGCAACGCTGGAAGTCTTTAAGAAGATGCTGGATAGCCATTTATCTGAAGTGGTGTAGGGTTTCCTGTCTAGGGCGGGGGGGGGGGGGGCGTGGACTAGAAGACCTCCAAGGTCCTTTCCAAGTCTGTTATTCTATTCTATCAGGGGTCTCCAAACTTAGCAAATTGAAGGCTTGTGGACTTCAGCTCCCAGAATTTCCCCAGCTAGTAGCCATGTGAATTGACTGGCGAATTCTGGGAATCGAAGTCCAGAAAACTTTAAGTGGCCAAGTTTGGTGACTCCCTGTTCTAGATCAGAGGTTTCAAGGTTCTCTCCCCCCCCCCCCCGAACAGCCTTTGCAACTGGCAATCCAGAGATTTCATGAGAAACAGAGTGAGAAATCGCCCACACAGAGACCAAAATGTTTTTTTTCCCCACTGGGGGCTCTCAATCCCAGGAGCCAACAATAGCATCCAGATGATCTTCTATTTTGATCATCATCTCAACCGAAAACAGCCCCTCCTGCCGGGGAAGATGTGAGAATGCTTGGTCTGCTAAAGGCATATGCTTTGCTCAGTTTTTCCCTTTCTTTTTTCCCCCAGGCTTCAGCTAACATTTATTTTTTGAATTATTCATGACTCGCCCAAACCTTTGCTTGGGGTGAGTTCTTATAATCGAAGCATTGGGTTTTGCAATCTCTCTCTCTCTCTCTCTCTCTCTCTCTCTCTCTCTCTCTCTCTCTCTCTCTATCTATCTCTCTATCTCTCTATCTCTCTATCTCTATCTCTATCTCTATCTCTATCTCTATCTCTATCTCTATCTTTCTATCTTTCTATCTTCTATATCATCTATATATCTATATCTATATCTATATCTATATCTATATCTATATCTATATCTATATCTATATCTATATCTATATCTATATCTATATCTATATCTATATCTATATCTATATCTATATCTATATCTATATATCTATCTCTATCTATCTCTATCTATCTCTATCTATCTCTATCTATCTCTATATCTACATCTACATCTACATCTATCTATCTATCTATCTATCTATCTATCTATCTATCTATCTATCTATCTATCTATCTATCTATCTATATTAGAAGTTCCCCCTGTTCCTTTCTTGCGTTGAGAAAGCCAGCTGGATAAAAAAGATACTAAGGATAGGTTAGACTGAAAATCACTTAATCAGAATCATCAGAATAAAGCTGGAAGGGAACTTGGAGGTCTTCTAGTCCAACCCTCTGCTCAAGCAGAGATCCTATACCATTTCAGGCAAGTGACTGCCCAGTCTCTTCTTAAAAACATCCAGTGATGAAGTGCCCACCACTTCTGGAGGCAAATTGTTCCACTGGTAAAATTGTCCTCACTATTAGGAAGTTTCTCCTTAATCCCAGGCTGCTTCTCTCCTTGATTGGTTTCCATCCATTGCTTCTTGTTCTGCCTTCAGGTGCTTTGGAAAATAAGTTTCCCCCCTCTTCTTTGTGGAAGCCCCTCAAATACTGGAAGACTGCTATCATGTCACCCCTAATCCTGCTTTTCTCTAGACTAAAGGTAAAGGTTCCCCTCACGCATATGTGCTAGTCATTCCTGACTCTAGGGGGCAATGCTCATCTTTGTTTCAAAGCCGAAGAGCCAGCGCTGTCCAAAGACGTCTCCGTGGTCATGTGGACAACATGACTAAATGCCAAAGGTGCATGGAACGCTGTTCCCTTCCCACCAAAAGTGGTTCCATTTTTCTACTTGCATTTTTATCTGCTTTCGAACTGCTAGGTTGGCAGAAGCTGGGACAAGTAACGGGAGCTCACTCCGTTATGCGGCACTAGGGATTCAAACTGCCAAACTGCCAACCTTTTGATCGACAAGCTCAGTGTCTTATCTACTGAGCCACTGTGTCTCCTTTTTCTATACTAGACATGCCCATGTACTAGACATGCCCAAATTCTCCAAAGAGAGAAGAGAAAGAGAGAAGAGAGGGAAGGGAAAAGGAAGGGAGGGGAAAGGGGAAGGAGAGGGGAAGGGAGGAGAAGGGAGGAAAGAAGAGAGGCAAGAGAGAAGAGAAAGAGAGAAGAGAAAGGAGAGAGAAGAGAGGGAAGGGAAAAGGAAGGGAGGGGAAGGGGGAAGGAGAGGGGAAGGGAGGAGAAGGGAGGCAAGAGAGAAGAGAAAGAGAGAAGAGAAAGGAGAGAGAAGAGAGGGAAGGGAAAAGAAAAGGAGGGAAGGGGAAGGGGGAAGGAGAGGGAAGGGAGGTGAAGGGAGGAAAGAAGAGAGGCAAGAGAGAAGAGAAAGAGAGAAGAAAGAGAAAGAGAGAAGAGAGAGGAAAGGGAAGGAGAAAGGAGGGAAAAGGAGAAGGAAAGGAGAAGAGAGGAGAGAAAGAGGGAAAGAGGGAAAGAGGAAAGAGAAAAAAGGAGAAAGAGGGAAAGGAAAAGAAAAGGGAAAGAAAGGAAAGGAAAAATGAGAGGAGAGGAAATAAAGGAAGGGAAGGGAAGGGAAGGAAAAGAAAGGAGAAAGGAAGGGAAGAAGAGAGAGAAGGGAAAGGATGGAGTGAAACGGAAGACCATCTCCAATAACCAAATAGCATGAAAATAGCTTTGTTTTCTTCAATCAGTATTTCTCAACCTTAGCAAACTTTTAAGATGTCTGGACTTCTTCAACTCCCCAAATCACACACACACACACACACCCCGCCCACGGGTGGGTTCTTGTACCAGTTAGTACTGGTTCGCTTCACGCATGGACAGTTGACTGAAAATTGTTCTGTGCATCAGCAAAAACATGCTGGGCCAAAAACATCACTACTGGTTGAGCCGAACCAAGCTGAATCCCTGGTGTGGGGGGTCAGCAATAATAAAAAAAATATCCACCCTGGGAAAATTCTGTTGAGGTTAATGGGAAGTGGGGGGGGGGGGAGAGAGAGAGAGATAGAAAGAGGTCAATTTGCAGCTCTTGGAGACACCTAGTGGCCGAATCCTGCCACTGCTAACCGATGCGTAATCATAACCCATAAGGTGTTGACTTAGGGAACGGTTTGATTTGCTTTGCTAGGCTGATTGAAGAGGCTTCCTTTCAATCCTGCTTTTCTTGAGCAGATCTCCATGAGCCTCCAAGCTGGAGATTGTCCCTTTTATCCTCTCGGCCCATCAGAGTCTAGTCCAGTGTTTCTCAACCTTGGCAACTTGAAGATGTCCGGACTTCAACTCCCAGAACTCCCGCTGGCTGGGGAATTCTGGGAGTTGAAGTCTGGACATCTTCAAGTTGCCAAGGTTGACAAACACTGGTCTAGTATCTGGTAGGGATATAAAATGAATGGACAGATAGCTTCAAGCTCTGGAAAGATCACCCTTTCACCACGAGAGCTAGAAGGGAGCTCAGTGGTCCTCTAGTCCAGCCCCCTGCTCAAGCAGGAGATCCTATACCATTTCAGAGAAGTGGATGTGCAATCTCCTTAAAAACCTCCAGTGATGGAACACCCACATCTTCTTCTTTTTTTAATTGAGAATTTTGAAAAAAACAAAACTTTTACAAATATTTACTTCCCCCCTCCCCTCCCTCCCCAACCCCCCCCAACTTCCCCTCCCCCCCCCGACTTCCCAGAACCAATACAGGGTATAAATCTTTAACAAAAACATTCTAAAATAAACTTTTTAAAAAAAGGTTAATGTCATCTTTCATTTGAGCTTTAACTCCTCCTTGCTAGGCTAACTCTAAACAGATTATATCATTCCTTGTTTCTTCAGTCATAAACTATCTGGAATTTCTTAGTCTCCTATTTATTTTGAGTATAGTCAATCCATCTTCTCCACTCCAGTTTATGTCTCTCGTTTGAGTGGTCCTTGAGATAATGCTGATATTTTAGCCATCTCTGCTAGGTTTGTTACTTTCAATGTCCATTGAATAGCAATAGCAATAGCAGTTAGACTTATATACCGCTTCATAGGGCTTTCAGCCCTCTCTAAGCGGTTTACAGAGTCAGCATATTGCCCCCAACCACAATCCGGGTCCTCATTTTACCCACCTCGGAAGGATGGAAGGCTGAGTCAACCCTGAGCCGGTGAGATTTGAACAGCCGAACTGCAGAACTGCAGTCAGCTGAAATAGCCTGCAGTGCTGCATTTAACCACTGCGCCACCTCGGCTCTTGAAAGCACCCACATCTTCTGAAGGCAAACCGCTCCACTGGTTTATTGCTCTCACCATTGTGAAATTTCTCCTCCGTTCTAAGTTGCTTCTCTCCTTGATTAGTTTCCACCCATTGCTTCTTGTTCTACCCTCAGGTGCCTTGGAGAATAGTTTAACTCCCTCTTCCTTCCTTCCTTCCTTCCTTCCTTCCTTCCTTCCTTCCTTCCTTCCTTCCTCCCTCCCTCCCTCCCTCCCTCCATCCATCCATCCATCCATCCATAGAATAGAGAATTGGAAGGGACCTTGGAGGTCTTCTAGTCCAACCCCCTGCTCAAGCAGGAGACCCTGTACCATTTCAGACAAATGGCTACCCAACATCTTCTTAAAGACTTCCAGTGTTGGGGCATTCACAACTTCTGGAGGCAACTTCTGTTCCACTGATTAATAGTTCTCCCTGTCAGGAAGTTTCTCCCTAGTTCTAAGTTGCTTCTCTCCTTGATGGGTTTCCACCCATTGCTTCTTGTTCTACCCTCAGGTGCCTTGGAGAATAGTTTGACTCCCCTTCCTTCCTTCCTTCCTTCCTTCCTTCCTTCCTTCCTTCCTTCCTTCCTTCCTTCCTTCTTCCATCCATCCATCCATGCATCCATGCATCCATCCATGCATCCATGCATCCATCCATCCATCCATCCATCCATCCATCCATCCATCCATCCATAGAATAGAGAATTGGAAGGGACCTTGGAGGTCTTCTAGTCCAACCCCCTGCCCAAGCAGGAGGGCTTATACCATATCAGACAAATGGCTATCCAACATCTTCTTAAAGACTTCCACTGTTGGGGCATTCACAACTTCTGGAGGCAACTTCTGTTCCACTGATTGATTGTTCTAACTGTCAGGAAATTCCTCCTTAGTTCTAAGTTGCTTCTCTCCGTAATTAGTTTCCACCCATTGCTTCTTGTCTGGCCCAAAGGTGCTTTTTTCAGCAGGCAACTGGACTTTCTTTGAAGGCATTTTGCTTCTCATCCAAGAAATTTCTCCAGCACTGACAGGAGAGTGGGGAATGGAAAGATCTGACTATCCTATCAGAGCTGAAGAAGCTTCTTGGATGAGAAGCAAAACGCCTTCAAAGAAAAAGCAAGAAAGTCCAGTTGCCTCCTGGAAAAGCAACTTTGGGACAACCATGACTGAGAATCTCTACAGACTGTTCTCACTGTCAGGAATTTTCTCCTTAATTCCAGTTTGCTTCTCTCCTTGATTAGTTTCCATCCGTTACTTCTCGTCCTGCCTTCTGGTGCTTTGGAGAATAAGTTGACCCTCCCCTTCTTTGTGGCAACCCCTGAGATATTCTATTGCTATTATATCATCCCTTAGTCCTTCTTTTCTCTAGACTGGCCAAACTGTTCTTCATATGTTTTATTCTTTAGGCCTTTAATCATCCTAGTTGCTCTTCTCTGCACGAGTTTCAACCTTGTTTTTGTTCTGTGGTGACCAAAACTGGATGCACCAAGGATCCTTTTTCAGGAGGCAACTGGATATTCTTGTTGTTGTTTTTTTGAAGACATTTTGCTTCTCATCCAAGAAGCTTCTTCAGCTCTGAATGGATGGTGGGGAATGGAAGGATTGATACTCCTTGCAGACAGCTGGTCATTTGCATCCTTTGAGAGGGTCATTGAGGCCACTTGGAGGTCTGTCTGTGTCCTCAGGGTCACCTGAGTGGTGCAAATGGTTCCTGTCCTCTGCAACTTTTTTCTTCTGGAAATCCATCCCTGCTCCCACACCATTCCAAGAATGTTCATCCCAAATTGTATATCTCAAAGTCTGTAGAGATTCTCAGTCATCCAGGTCAGGGTTGTCCCAAAGGTGCTTTTTCCAGGAGGCAACTGGACTTTCTTGTTTTTTCTTTCGAAGACGTTTCGCTTCTCATCCAAGAAGCTTCTTCAGCTCTGACTGGATGGTGGGGAACGGAAGGATTTCTACTCCTTGCAGACAGCTGGTCATTTGCATCCTTTTAGAGGGTCGTTGAAGCTACTTGGGGGCTTAATTGTCTTCAGGGTCAACCGTGTAGGTGAATGAACAAATAAATCCTTCCATTCCCCACCATCCAGTCAGAGCTGAAGAAGCTTCTTGGATGAGAAGCAAACATCTTCAAAAGAAGAAAAAAACCAGAAAGACCAGTTGCCTCCTGAAAAAGCCCCTTTGGGACAACCATGACCTGGATGATTGAGAATCTCTACCGATTTAAAACCGGATGTACTCTTCCAAGTGTGGTTTGAAGTTTGCTTGTCGCTGTTGTTCTTTCTCCTGTCTCTTTTAGCGAGAAATGTTGATTTTTCTCAGGGCCTCCAGAATATCTTCTTCCTTCCCTCCTTTTTTTTTTTTTGCAGTCATCCTCCCCTCTTTCCACCCACCCACCCACCCACCTTCCCCTTCAAACCTGCCAAAAGAAGGACTTGAGTAGCCATAAACATGTTTTTGGGCAAGCTGTTTTTGGCTCACCTTCAACCGCAACGCCAAAGCACCACAGCAGGTGGGCAAGAGAAGGTTTTTAGTCATTGTCCACATGGTGGGTTGAAATGCAAAGCTCCACATTTGCCAGCTCAAAATAGCAAGTTAAAGGCAGAGTCATGTTGTGTTTTTTCCTAACCGCGCCGTTGCTAAGAAACCATGATTGCAGGAATGGGAGCCCACAAGTGAAGCAACTGTTGCCAACCATGATTAGCTGAGTTGAGGGGCTTTGAGCAAACATGACTTGGGCGATGGAGAGGGGACCTTTCTGCGGTGGTTGGGCCTACGTTAGATTTCAGAGAAGGACCTTCCAACCTTCTAATGAGCTCTTGCAGGCCTCAAGGGACAGATTGAGATGGAAAGAAATAAAGCCAGTCTGGATCCTTCAGAAAGTGGAAAAGTTAAATCTGGAGTATTAGCTTCCCAGAACTGATAGTAGTAACGTCTGACAGCGGGCATGAGTCCCCATCTCATCCCAACCCATCTCAACCCATCTTAACTTAATTCAACTAATTCCACTTCAACCCATCTCAATTCATCTTAATTTAACTCAACCCATTCTAAGTCAACCCATCTCAACCCATCTTAACTCAACCCATTCCAACCCAACCCATCTTGACCTAACTCAGCCCATCCCATCCCAATTCATCCTAGCACAACTCAACCCATCTCAACCTACCTTAACTCAACCCATTCCAACCCAACCCATCCCAACCCACCTCAATCCACTTTAACCCATTCCAACCCAACCTCTCCTAACCTAACTCAACCATCTCAACCCATCCCAACCTATTTCAACCCACCCCAACTCATTCTAATCCAATTCAACCCAACTCAATCCATTGCAATCCAACTCAACCCATCTTCCTTCCTTCCTTCCTTCCTTCCTTCCTTCCTTCCTTCCTTCCTTCCTTCCTTCCTTCCTTCCTTCCTTCCTTCCTTCCTACCTACCTACCTACCTACCTACCTACCTACCTACCTACCTCTCTCCCTTCCTCCCTACCTTCCTACCTTCCTACCTCCCTACCTTCCATTCATCCTTCCTCCATCCCTCCCTCCCATCAATCATATATATTTCCTTCCTTTTTTCCTTCCTTCCTTCCCTTCCTCCACCTTCTTCTAATCATACATCTCCTTCCTTCCTTCCTTCCTTCCTTCCTTCCTTCCTTCCTTCCTTCCTTCCTTCCTGTGTTTCTTCTTCTCCTTCCCTCTCCTCTCCCTCCCGCACCCCTCTCTCCAATCATACTGCTCCTCCATCCATCCATTCCTCCCTCCCTCCCTCCCTGGGACCTATGAAATTTCACCATAAGGATCTTTTGAAATTTAGCCAGAAAATAAGACAGTTGAACCCAAGGCCAACATTTCCTCTGAAACTCTCAGAGAGCAGCTGAAGTCCTGGAGAGGAAAGGCACCATCGACTTCTTTTTACTTAAAAAACATCTTCTCGGGTGTTTTTATACGAACCTGGGGTGGGAATCGAGTGGGCAGAAGCATTTTGTATCTCCGTTCAGCTGCTGAGCTGAGAGCCGAGTGAATTTATTGCCAGCCATGCTGGAAATCCAGGTGTTTTGCTGAGATCTTTCTCCCCCCCCCCCATTTTATGTGCTGGTGTCGTTAAGCCTCTTTTTCTAAAAAGAAAAAAAAAGCACTTACACATTTGCACACCCCGGCGGGGTTCAGCTGGAGGGGAGAGTAAAGCTGCAAGTAAAACCTTCCAGATGGAGCTCCGTTTAAAGGAACTCAATCCTGGGGCCTAACAGGCAAAAAAAAACAACAACTCAGCATCCTATTAGCAAGAATGTTTAGTTAAAGTTTGCTGGCTATTCGGATGCTCGTAGCAGGGCGAATAAAGCTACAGGAAGCAAACCCAGAATGCATGCCCAGCCTGTCTGGATGGCTTTGGAGGCTGGAATCAGCCTTGTTTCTCCTAGGAAGACAGCTGTTGACAGGCTTATGGGTCCATTTATGGGATGGGGGCTGGTTTGCCGTGGCAAAAGATGACATTCTGCAGAAAAAGACCCACTTGTTTATTCTGGTCAGCCACATATCATGGGTGGGTTACTGCCGGTGTTACTGTCGGTGTGCTGCGTTTTAGTGAAGGGGGGGGGTGGTTTCGGGAGGCAAAAAAATGCTGTATTCGGTGTATAAGATGCACCCAGATTTTCAGCCTCTTTTTTGAGGGAAAAAGGTGCGTCTTATACTCCGAAGAATACGGTAGTTGTGTGATAAGCCCCTAGCAGAGAGGGGAGGGGAGTGCATTACACAAGCAGGTGTGACCTCAGACTATCCATAATGCCCTAATTCAGTGATGGTGAACCTGTGGCACATGTGCACCGGCCAGCTCATCTTCCAGTTACTGGCGCGCATGCGGGCATGACAATCAGCTGGCTGGCATCCATGCTCACGCCGGAAAACGGAAGGCCAGCTCTTCCAGCTTCCAGCACTGCTGTGTGAATGAAGGCCAAGTGATCCATCGGTGAGGTCATGCGTGCCAGGTGAGACGGCTCCATTTGCCACTTCGGGCACGCGTGCCACAGGTTCCCCATCATGGTTCTTTGGATCACTGCCTTTCACCTTCCTGCATTTTGAACTTCCTGAAATCCACATCCCAAAGGGCCTTTTTTTTTTAAGAGCCGAGGTGGCGCAGTGGTTAGGGTGCAGTACTGCAGGCCACTTCAGCTGACTGTTATCTGCAGTTCGGCGGTTCAAATCTCACTGGCTCAAGGTTGACTCAGCCTTCCATCCTTCCGAGGTGGGTGAAATGAGGACCCGGATTGTTGTTGGGGGCGATATGCTGACTCTGTAAACCGCTTAGAGAGGGCTGAAAGCCCTATGAAGCGGTATATAAGTCTAACTGCTATTGCTATTGCTATTCAGCAGGAAAGTAGACACTTTTTTCCTTTGAAGGCATTTCACTTCTCATCCACGAAGTTCCTCCACCTCTAACAGGATAGTGGGGACTGGAAGGATCTGACTATCCCATCAGAGCTGAAGAAGCTTTTTGGATGAGAAGCGAAACGTCTTCAAAGGGAAACAAACCAAGAAATTCCAGTTGCCTCTTGAAAAAAGGGACAAGAGTGACCTGGATGATTTGAGAACCTCCCTAGACATGAAACTCCATGGTGTCTCTTCTTCCCTTCTGCAGGTTGCTTGGCCGAGCCCCAAGGAAGAGCCTCAATCCAGATGTGAGAAGGCTGGATTAATCTGCCGCTGGAACTGGGGGCCAGTTCTCTCTCTCCCCTTTCTCCTGTTATGTCCAAGATCTGCTCTTTGCCTGGGAATTGCGTTGAGTTCCAAAGGACCAGGGGACTAGGATGAGGAGGAGCAATAGATATTCCTTGAACCTGCTTTGGTTGTTGCCACCATTCCTGGCGTGGACCGTGGTGGCCCTCGACTTGCGACCGTCGCCGTGCACCACTTTGGTCCAGGGCAAGTTTTTCGGGTACTTCTCCTCTTTCGCCGTCTTCCCGTTGAATGCTTCCCATTGCAATTGGATTATCCAGAACCCCGACCCTCGGAGATACACCTTGTACCTGAAGGTCTTGAAGCCCTCGGGTCTCTGTGACCGCCAGCAGATACGCACCTACCAGTTCGACTCCTTCCTGGAGTCCACGCGGACCTACCTGGGCATGGAGAGCTTCGACGACGTGCTGAACCTTTGCGACACCTCCACCCGCTACGCCTTCCTCCAGTCCAACAAGCAGTTCCTGCAGATGAAGCAGAGCCTTTCCAAAGTGGACAGCGGGTGGGTCAGGCGGAAACCGGCCAAAGTCCAGGAAAGGGACTTCTCGGTGGAATATCTCGTGGTGGGCAACAGGAGCCCCAGCAAAGCCGCTTGCCAGATGTTGTGCAAGTGGCTGGATACTTGCCTGGCCACCAGCAGCAGCTCCCATCCGTGTGGCATCATGCAGACCCCGTGTTCTTGCTTCAGCGGCGAGGTGTTGGACCAACCCAGCGAGATCCTTGGCTTAACCAAAAAGCAGGACGATTGTTTCAAGGATGGGATTTACTTGGAGAATTGCATGAGTTCTACCAAGGACACCAGCGGGCTGGATTTCTTGGGTAAGTAGGGGATGCTTTGATGGAAGGTTCCCCCGTGTAATGTTTGCCTGACTGGATGATGAGATACGACGTCTTTTCTTTTAAGCCGTTACGGTGTGCCCAACACAACTAAGCTTATTGCCCAAGTTAACTTGCTTTGATTTAAACCAGTTATGACCAGCAACGTAGAATTGTTGGATTTTATGTTTACAGACAAAGAAATAAAGGGAAACTAAGGTGAAGGTAAAGGTTCCCCTTGCACACGTGTGCTAGTCATTCCCGACTCTTCTCTTCTCCATTCCATTCCATTCCATTCCATTCCATATCTCTTCTCTTCTCTTCTCTTCTCTTCTCTTCTTCTCTTCTCTTCTCTTCTCTTCTCTTCTCTTCTCTTCTCTTCTCCTCTCCCATTCCATTCCATTCCATTCCATATCTCCCTCCTATTCCATTCCATATTTTCTCTTCTCTTCTCTTCTCTTCTCTTCTCTTCTCTTCTCTTCTCTTCTCTTCTCTTCTCTTCTCTTCTCTTCTCTTCTCTTCTCTTCTCCCATTCCATTCCATTCCATATCTCTTCTCTTCTCTCCTCCTCCTCTCCTCTCTTCTCCCATTCCATTCCATATCTTCTCTCCTCCCCTATTCCATTCCATATTTTCTCTTCTCTTCTCTTCTTCTCTCCCATTCCATTCCATTCCATATTTTCTCTTCTCTTCCCTTCTCTTCTCCTCTCCTCCTCTCCTCCTACTCCATTCCATTCCATATTTTCTCTCCTCTCCTCTCTTATTCCATTCCCTTCCATTCCATATTTTCTCTTTCTCTTTCTCTCTCCTCTCCTCCTACTCCATTCCATTCCATTCCATTCCATTCCATATCTCTTCTCTTCTCTTCTCTTCTCTTCTCTTCTCTTCTCTTCTCTTCTCTTCTCTTCTCTTCTCTTCTCTTCTCTTCTCTTCTCCTCTCCTCTCCTCTCCTCTCCTCTCCCATTCCATTCCCTTCCATTCCATATTTTCTCTCCTCTCATCTCTTATTCCATTCCATTCCATTCCATCTCTTCTCTTCTCTTCTCTTCTCCTCTCCTCTCCTCTCCTGTCCTCCACTCACTTCTTCCTTTACAGTTTATCCCAATCATCTGAAGCTTCATTGAATATCCGCAAAGCTTAAATGACACAACATGAGTCATGTGCCGCTCTTCAGATTTGCAACTGGTAGGTGGACAAGGCTTGGCTTCGACAGCCCTCTTTTCATATTTCCTTCTTCCTCCCCCAAAAGGAAATTCTCCTTCCAAACAGAAAGTTGGAATCTCTCCCTCCTACCCCCCCACACTCCTAAAGTTACGGTGGGCTCGCCAGCCTGATGTTGCTTCAAGAGTTGTTTTTATGCCTATTCCTTTTGAAACAGAACCATACAGTTTCCCGGGAATTTTAAGCTGTGCTGACATTTATCTTAATGTGAAATGTTAATGAAAACCGAGAGAGGAAGAGAAAGAAGAGAAGGGAAAGAAGGTAGGAAGAAAGAAGGAGAGAAGAAAGAGAAGAAACTGGGGGAGGAAGGAGGGAGGGAAGAAGAGAGGGTAGTAAAGAGGGAAAGAGGGAGGGAAAGAAAGAGAGAAGGAGTGTTGAAAGGAAGGAAGGAAGGAGGGAGGAAAGGAGGGAGGTTAAGAGGAAAGAAAGGAGGAGGGAAAGAGGAAGGGAAGGAGGGAAGGTATGTGTGAAGGAGGGGGGGATCGAGGGAGGGAAAGGAGGGGGAAGGAAGGGAGGAAAGGAGAAAAGAAAGGAGGGAAGGCAGGGGAGAAGGAAGTAAGGGGGGGAGGGAAGAAAAGGGTATGGAAAAGAAGAAATGAGGGAAGAGAAGAGGGAGGGAAGGAATAAGATACCTAACCTTTGATGTTTATAATGATTTGATAGTATGGGAATATCTGAAATGTAGTTGTATTGTTTGTTACAAGTTATGGATGTTGTATTTTCTTTTTACCAATAAAATCTTTTTTTAAAAAATTTAAAAAAAGAAAAGAAAAGAAAACCGAGAGAACAGGAAAGGGAAGGAGGGGGGAAAAAAATCAGGAGAGGAGCAGGCTCTTCTCCAAAATTAAGATTTAAGATGGGAACTGAATCACGGAGAGATCCAACCTAAATTAAGGTGAACTTTCCTTACGATTAATCAGTGGAACCACTTGCTCCCAGAGGTTGTGGGTGCTCCTTCACTGGAGGCTTTCAAGAAGAGACTGGAGAGCCATTTGTCTCAAACAGTATAAGGTCTCCTGTTTGAGGGAGGAGAGGGGTTGGACTAGACTAGTGGTCTCCAACCTTGGCAACTTTAAGACTTGTGGACTTCAACTCCCAGAGTTCCTCAGCCAGCAAAGCTGGCTGAGGAACTTTGGGAGTTGAAGTCCACAGGTCTCCAACCTT